>NW_015549621.1:568840-569090 GCF_001515605.1 Sinocyclocheilus anshuiensis | reverse complement strand
GGCGCCCACTACGGAGACGGCACCAGAGGTGAGGGGGCACAGTGACCGAGGTGGCCGGGCCGGGCCCCCTCAGGTCCCCCAGTGGTGAAGATTTATTCACGGCTATGAACTGAAACGGATTAAGTTCCGCATGTGCAGTGGTTAAAATGACACCGTATTTGTTCGGTACAATTTTCGGTACGAATACGTGTACCATTACACCCCTAGAAAACATTTAAAACACCCAAACTGCACTTACCTGCATAATAAT
>NW_015549621.1:563097-568712 GCF_001515605.1 Sinocyclocheilus anshuiensis | reverse complement strand
GTGTGCCATAGCCAAGCCACATATGGCTCTCAGTTGTGTGCTATCATCTGGGCCATATACCTAAAAAAAATGCTATCTGGGTGAATTTTAAGATTAATTTTTTTAAATATAAACTTTCTAACACGTTGTATGGATTTAACACTTGTGGACTGGATATATCACGCCATGATCCTCACACGTGTAACCTGACACTGATGGGGGGTGGTGTGTGTGTGTGTGTGTGTGTGTGTGTGTGTGTGTGTGTGTGTATGTGAGACCCTTACAGTCTACGGTGTGACCACAAGAGAGCGTGAGCTCTTGCTATTTATCCAGGAGCAGCGCCGCTGCGAGCTCTGTGTGCCTCAAGTTTACTCCCTTGAGCTCTTCCCGAGCATTTACACGCGTGTAGCCAGACAAAGGGAGCGGATGTGTGTTTTTTGTCCATGAGGAAAATGTGGATGAGGTCAGAGCGATCTGGGAAGTAAAGAGGCTTGTGTTTGGAGAGAGATGTATCAGCCGCGCTCGCATCTGTCGCACACTTGATCTGATCACACAAGAGAAGAAGAGGTGCTCTGGAGCTGCTTACCTGTGCGTGAACACACCGTGGACACACACACGGACAGACGGAGGCATGTGCTGTGTTACCGTAGCCTCATGGGGTTTATGAAGAAATAACGGCTTCACGGACAGCTGCTGTAGGCCTCTCCGCTAAACTCAGCCTCACTGGACACGGTCTCTCACCCACCAGGAGAAATGGGTCTAATTTTCGCCAAACTATGGAGTTTCTTTTGTAATCAAGGTAAGAGCTTGTGTTCTGGCTGTTTGGTAGTGAGTGTTTTTGACTCTTGTCCGCCTCGGTCTGATATCCAGCGGAGCTGAGCTAACATAGATGCTAGTGAGCTCGTTTAAATCCGCTGCGTCGAGCTAATGTTAACCTATGAAAACCACAGTCTCGCTTTATTTTTTTTATTCTCGCTATATTTAAAACCAGAGCAGATCATGTTTTCACCTCGTAATTGTAACGGTTTGTTAGTCGGTTTGCTGGTCCGTTACCTTCTCCCGGTAGATCTAACACATGAGATGATCGTTTAGTGGTAAAGGTAACAGATGGGTCATTTAAAATGTCTTCTAAATGATCTGCAATCTGAGTATCGTCCACTTCTTGAATTAAGTGATTTCTGGAGATTGTAGGTAGTAACCAAGCCAAGACAAAGGCTTTATATAAAAAAAAAAGTCTGGCTCAGATCCTATCAATTTTTCCTCCAAAAGTACAGCTGTGATGCTATCAGGTACTTTGATAAGCACCATGGCACTGAATGAATACTGAATATACCATGCCACTATGGTGCCCAAAATACTGTTATGTTTGGCAGCTAACTAGGTTTTAAGGCAAGGTGAATGGAGTAAAAAAAAAAAAAGTTAACTAACAAACCACCATACTTCCGCCACTTGATTCATCATTTGATTCATACATTAAGATTTTTTTTGTATTACATGTTTTCTAAAATAATAATTTTCTAATTAAATATACATTTCGGGGCATTATGAATATCCCTTTTTATCACTCCATAAATCAGGAAAAAACTGTGAACAGCTAGAAAAGAAACAATGTATAAAACCGTCTGCAAAATATAGATTGTTACTTTCCACTTGTTTGCTATGGAAGCAAAATAGCCCAACATCTGAAAATTGACCAGTGTATGAAAAAAAACGATGGTTTTGCCTGTTGTGTCTTGCCCTAACGTGAATTTTGCTACCTACAACTGGCCTATGATAAAACTCCAACTATTCTCCAGCTCCTAGCTCTTACATGTGTTCTTGTTTAATTTGTTCGGATCTGATTTGTACTCATAGGGTTTGTTATATAACATATATGTCTTCACTGCTGCTGTGACAGATGTCTCTCATGATGTAGGTCTAGAGGACAGAGGGGCCAGATATCAGCTTCAACTTGTGCAATGACAATAAAAGAAACTGATTTGAATTGAAAATGCTTTTGTGTAGAGAAACAGACGCCATGACCACCTGGCAAACAAAAGCACGAGGAAACTGTTTTCCTCTCCATTGTTTGCTAGTTTCAGCAGTCAGTTCAACCTGTGCCCAGACAAAACTGCAGAGTTTTTAACTTTAGCACACTAGATTGTGTCTGAAAGTTGCTCTTCTAACTGCATTTTAACCTGAATGCATATTTTCTGAATATTTTTCTATAATTGAGAAGTTGAGCATTGACAAAGTGTGCAAACAACAGAATGGTATTTCCTGGTTATTTTTTATTTATTTATTTTTTTTATCAGTTTTCTCCCATTATATTTCTAACCAGATCCAGATTGTTGTAATGTCGGACAGATGATCCTTTAGCACTGGAATGGACATTTTTGATATTGCGTCTTGCGTGCACTTTCAGTCATTTCTGACACCAAACTGTTTGCATTCCTACAAGGTTATACATTTTATTTGTTGTTGAATTATGTTTTTCTTGTGAGTGCTAGATGCATTCATTACAAATGAGCTAGCCAGTCCTCTGGGCTAGTTGCCGAGTAGGTCCAAAAGGAGCTCCCAGGAGAAAGTAGCATAACTCTTTGGTCTACTTTTCTAGACATAGAAGGAATTCTGCCTGTTCAACCCTCTACGCACACCTTGGCAATATAATCGCCATTGGCTAGCACATTTTTTTGGTTTACTCGCCAGACTGATATACTATTTTACACACACACACACGTGCGTTTACTTAGCTATCTAAATGGGGACATTACATAGACTTAGATTGTTTTTATATACAGATAGTTATACACTTTTTAACCTAAACCCACCCCTAACCCTACCCCTCACAGAAAACTTTCTGCGTTTTTACAATTTCAAAAGTAAAAAAAAACTTTGTTTACTTTATTTTTATAACAGTTTTACAAATGAGGACATCCATAAATTGAGGTTTTTGCCGATTTTGTCAGGATTTGCTCACTTTTGGGTACACAGCGCTATCAGTAAAGCGACGGCGAGTCGTGTGCCTTCACACTAATTTACGGTACGTCAAAAACCGGTGCGCTGCGTGCTACATACTGCGCAGCCATTGAGTACATGACATGATCCATTGAGCGTAGCGTTAAATATCGCATGTGATTAATCGTGCAGCCCTATTATTAGCCAATGGCTAATGTTAGATATTATTTAGTCGCCCAGAGTAAGATTTAGTCGCATATGCGAGTGATTTACTCGCAATGTAGAGGGTTGCTGTTGGATTTGTAATCTCATTCTCTTTCCTAATTCCTTGGATTACTGTCCTGAAGAGGACCAGTCACTTCATTACACTGAGTGTTACTCTCTAATACAGAAATGTTCCTGCAGTCATTTACAAAATGGAAATTATTGCAATATATTGTAAATAGTCTGCAGTCTAGTTTAAGAATTTATTAAATGAGTTAAATATAGTGTTAACACCTATTGGTCCTGTAAATCATTACGCAAATCATGTGCATAGCTTTTGTCCTTTAGCTAAAGCTTTGAGCAGTAGCTGTAGTAGTCTTAAATTAGAGCCATGCTAAATTTGTTTTTGAAAAGTTCCACCAAATCTGTGGGTGGCGTTAACTGTAGTCTTGAGAAACCGTGACTCTTTATGGCTTCACTTTGTCCTGTGACATTTTTGCTGGAGGCATACAGAAGTAAAATAGGGGTCAGTCATTGAGGAAGTAATAGCTGTGAAATATTCTGTGTCTTTGTGGAGCTGTTTGAGATGACATGAGTTATCCAGTCCTGCTTCCTGTAGTTCACATTGGAGTTCAAAGGTGGGAAAAAATCCAAACACACTCACTTTTCTCTCTTACATACACACAGGCTGTCAGAATTTCGTCACATTGCTCTGATAAAGGATGGATCACTATTAGTTGATCTAATCGCATCTTCCTCTGTTATGCAAGCGTGCATCTTGTGTGGCAGAGCTGTGCATTTCTATGGGATTGTTGGACCAATTATCTTCCAGTTAATAGAACTGAGAGGCCAACAGAAGCAAACTAGCTCTGAATGAAAGGAAAGAGCACAGCGAGCTAATGAGATGACCCAACGTTAACATTATAGCTGAGGCTTAAAATTGTCTCTGTGTATTTCATGTAAATAATGGATTCCATTATTTTTATGTTTTATTGGCATTCACATATATTCTATCCTTGTTTACTGAGAAGAATTGTTTGCTTTTCATTTGATGTTTGATTGTGTATTATGGGTTTGACCATTCTCATAATCAGTAATATGTATTTTTATTTCTGTTATGTAGAACACAAGGTGATTATTGTGGGGCTGGACAACGCTGGGAAAACCACTATACTTTATCAGTTGTGAGTAATGTATATTTTGTTATCTTTTTATATTTTGTTTGACTTTATTGCTCTTTTTATTTTTATTTATTTTAATTAGTAAAGAGTCTGATTCATACAATTGAATAGAATAGTCTCTTTATTGCCACACACCTGCACACCTATCTAGTTACTGCTTTAGGACATAAGACAATTGCCTGAACATACAATACACACTAAACATTACAATCTATTCATTGTGCAATATCATGCGTGGTATTTATTCAGCAAAGTAAAACAATAGATGGAGACACTGTACTGATGGGTAAAGGAGGTTTCAGTGTGGTAATTAATGTGAAAGACTGCATCAGTGTAGTTTGTTTCATCTGAACCCGTTTTGTTGTGCAGTTTAATGAATGAGGTGGTGCACACGTCTCCTACAATTGGCAGCAATGTGGAGGAAATAGTGGTGAAGAAAACCCACTTTCTGATGTGGGATATTGGTGGTCAGGAGAGTCTCCGCTCCTCTTGGAACACGTACTACTCCAACACTGAGGTAATGCACGTACACACTGCACTGCTGGAGGCTGAACTTGTTTGATAAGGGATGATTGAATTAACAGAAAACTTCATAAAACGTCTCAATTCATGTAGAGGGGACCTTTAGAAATAATGGGATTACATTAATTAAAAAACAAAACAATGAAGTGAAATGGAAGTGTATAAAGAATTTATGAGGGATTGTCTGTGAACTGACACTAATCACAAACAGCCTGTACATTGTAAATATGATTGTTGGAAGAGAGAAAATAAATGTGTAGGTCACCGTTTACACTAAACAAACCGAGGATGGATTTTCTGTTTTGTTTTATGCCTGTATTTGTGTTCACAGAGACCTCATAGATTGGACAGGCAATCCTTGGCGAAAGATCTAATGGGTTGGGAACATGACAGTTGACTTGAATCCGCATCTCCGAAATGAGCATGTTTAAATTTTATTTGTACAGCACTTTTTACAGTACACATTATTCGAATGCCACTTTACAGAAAAAATTAGAAGAGAAAATTATTTTGGTTCGTATGCTGCCATTCCAAAGTTTGGGTTTAATTAAAAAAATTATCTCGCTTTGAAATATCTTATTCTCACTAAGGATGCATTTATTTGATAAAACAGTAAAAACAATCATTTTTGTGAAAAAATTACAATTCAGAATAACCTTTGAAAATAAATATTGAAAATTTTTTGAAATATAATTTACTCCTGTGATTGCAAATCTGAATTGTCAGCAGTCATTACTCCAGTCTTCAGTGTCACATGATCCATCAGAAATCATTTTAATATGCTGATTTGCT
>NW_015549621.1:561592-563067 GCF_001515605.1 Sinocyclocheilus anshuiensis | reverse complement strand
CAAGGAAATTTTTTTTTTTTTTTTTTTATTCCCAATGTGGAAAACATTTGTGCTGCTGAATAATTTTGTGGAATCCATGATACGTTTTTTTTTTCCAGGATTCTTTGATGAATAGAAAGTTCAAAAGAACGGTATTTATTTGAAATTGAAATTTTTTGTAACATTATACTGTAAGTAAGGGTGGGCGATGACCAAAATCTTATTTCACAGTATGAGAAATTTTATTTCAAGATACTAGTATGTACCTCGATATAGCTGTTTTTATTTTATTTTTGTTATTAAAATTAATAAAAAGAAGCAAATTACAAGCACAACAGAACAAATAAATATGAAATAAACTTAATTTATTCAGCTACAGTAGGCTAGGTTTATTTAACATGTAGTAAGAAATATTACAGAAATTGAATAGTGTATAAATAAAACACTGCATAGTCTTCACTGTATCAATCAAACTTGATTAACATTAATAATGACAGACAGCAGCAGGTTAAAAAAAGGCTGCTGTCCCTTTAAGACCGACTGTACGGATCCAATTTACTGAAACGCATTCGGTTTTCACCCAGCTCTTTTACATTTATTAAACCCATAACCGACTTTGTTTACTTGAATACTCCACACGACGGGCATTATGACATTACTGTGTGCGTATTTGACCATTCAAGCACAATAAAATATGAAAGAGATCTGTTTTCGCGATCGCATGCTGTCTGAGAGGGGCTTTCAGTGCACGCACTTCGGCTGTGTGTCAGTCAGCGTGAGCACCGCATTGAGTTCTTTTTCACTGCTTATTGTACTTAACTCTACCAAGTGCGTCCCACTCTTTATTTTCCTTATCACTCAAAGGTGAATATAACGTTTAAGCAGTACTATGTTACGCAGATATATTTGCATACCACGGAATACACGATATAGCAAAATCTCTAACAATAAGACACTTTATTTTGCTGTAACGATATATACCGTCATACCGCCCAGCCCTAATTATAAGTGTCTTTACTGGCTTATGAATTTAATTCATCCTTGATTAATAAGTATTAATTTATTTCAATAAATCTTACTGACTTTTGAATGGTAGTGTACGTGCTCCACCACATCTAATCAAATATCCATTGAGGTGTAACCGACTTGCACCATGTCAGGTTCTGCATCTCCCTATTGTTGTAAGTTGACAGACTTATTCTGTTGGAGAGGTCTTGGAGTTTTTGCAGTCTTAACATAAATAAACTTTTGTTGAAGCTTTTCCACTTCATAATTTTTTCAATATCAAAAAACAATTTTTGTTTAGAATGTCCTCCTTCAGATAATTATTTAAATTGATATTTTTAGTGCCAGTAGCTAACACCACATTCTATAATAATAGCATTTTCAAAGGTTGTATGTTGAGATGGTTTCTGATAGTGTTGTCACGGTACCAAAATTTCAGTATTCGGTAGGGCTGGGTATCGTTCAAAAAGTTTCGATACCGATACCTTGAC
>NW_015549621.1:561412-561567 GCF_001515605.1 Sinocyclocheilus anshuiensis | reverse complement strand
ATAACATATTTAATTTCAGCAACATTACATGGCCAAAACACACACATTAGACGACAATCGGAAGTTATTACAAACACTTGGTGGTTTAAAGTGAGTTTTGAGTAAAAGCGGAATATAAATCTTATTTATTGTCTTATGTAGCATGATGCTACAGT
>NW_015549621.1:554982-560055 GCF_001515605.1 Sinocyclocheilus anshuiensis | reverse complement strand
TAACACGCGCTTTCGGTCGTGTAACGTTAGTATGAACGGACATCTGCATATGATCGGAGCTCCACGCAGCTCCCGCGCTACTCTCCATTGGAAATGAATGACTGAATGACCGGTCTGTCGCTTGGCGTTTGTCGGAGATAGTGGAAAGCCGGCTTGAAACACAGTGGAAACGCCAGTATGACGAGGATCGTTTTCATTTTAAAACATAAACTCACCAGTGTAAATGTAGCCTTACATCAAAGGGGGCTGGGACGCATTCACACTACAGCCTCACGTGTGCGCCACATCTCTGAGTGTAACCGGTGTAAACTAGTAGCTGTGTTGACTTGACGCGGACCGACTGTGCAGACCGATCGGTGTATTACAGTACCACGAGAGCTAAAGACTGCTCACTGCTCCGTGCGCTTTCGAATCGCTCTCGCCGATGATCGATCTGTGCCGCACCTCTTCTCACACCGGCTAAACTAATATAAATTTCAAATATTAAAGTGTTAAAGACAAGTAAACAGTCAGTAATAAAATTGGAACAATCAAATCTAGTGTTGTCACGGTACCAAAATTTCAGTATTCGGTACCGATACCAGTGAAAATCCACAGTTCTCGGTACCAATTCCGGTACCAAAGCAAAACACAAAAACATGCTAATTAAAAAATGTGACTATACTTTCATTTAATCCAAACTGTGTACATATTTAATTTTAAAGGGCTTTTAAAACCTTCTAAAGTTATTCAGCCAAGAATAACAACTAAGTTGGCAAAAAAAAAAGCCCAGAACTGCTTTTCTGACTGACATGACACAAACAATGTTAACCATTTGTACATTCTCTAACATTAGAGTTAGCCGCGCTTATGCTAAAGATTAACTACTCTAATAACAGCGATGTTCATTTCAATCCGACATTCAAATTAAAATATTGAATAGTATTCATAACAGAAGCGGTGTTTCCCACAGACTTGCACGGTATTTGTAGTGGCATATATATGCAAATTCATTCTCTGCCAGCAGGAGGCGCTTGTAGAGCGGGAGAGATAGAGGTTTCCCCGGTAACGGCTGTAATCAAATAAGTGCTGAGCTCACAAACGTTGCTCAGGCATTACAGGCAAGATGAAATGAAAATGACATCCATAATTTTTTGAAGACAGTCGGTTTCCTTCAGAAATACAGTGATATAAAAACACCTGCACCGGGTTTCGACTTTGACACATGCAGTGCTCATGTTTATTCAACGAAGTCAAAGCCTTTTGGAAAATCTATTTGTGGCGGGCGCCACAAATAAATCAATGTATGGGAAACACTGAGAAGATCTAAATATTAAAATTAAACTTACCGGCTTGAACTCTTTCATTTGATCCGGGTGTCTGTCTTTAAAGTGTTTTGTTAGTTTGATGTGTTTCCTCATTTTGAGGTAGCCACGTCTCAGTGCTTTTATGAAGAGAGCGCATCTGCGCACCTTTCGGATAGCGCATCAAGAACCGGGTTGACCGGGTACTCTGTACCAGCGGTACTTAAAAAAAACCTGGTACCGTAACGTTTTTTTTAGTACCAACTTGGTACCGAAGTACCGGGTCTTTTGACAACACTAGTTTCTGAGTAACAGCTGTGTTCAGTCTGCTGTGAATAATAGCTTGAACAACAGTTGTGCACAGTGGTAATTCCGCCAGACCTTAGCAGCTGGTGTCTGATTCAGAGTTAAAAGTTCAGGGTTACACAAAGAGGTTCAAATGGCGAGACCCCTGCCTTTCATTCAGAAAGTGTGCATGTGAGATTTGTGGTATAGCCCTGCTGTCAAGCTCTATTCAGGAGCACTCGCTCTTGAGACCATAGATACATGATTTCTCCCAAGGACAAGCACACTGAGCAACAAACTCTGTGGCCTTGCTAAACTTAGAAACCACCCCTGAATGCAAGTGCAGTAGTATGCTGCCTGACTATATCTGATAATAAAGCTGTGTGTGTGTGTGTGTGTGTGTGTGGATTTTCTCTTGTAGTTCATCATACTGGTAGTGGACAGTACTGACAGAGAGAGACTAGCCATTTCTAAAGAAGAGATCTACAGGATGCTAGCACATGAGGTAATGCTTTAACATTTACAGCACACGGAGCATGAATATAAATCCCATCTCAAAAAAAGCAAAATTTTGGGTCTGTTTTTCAGTTGTTTTCTATTTTCATTCTTTCAGGATCTGCGCAAAGCTGCAGTGTTGATCTTTGCTAATAAGCAGGACATGAAGGGCTGTATGTCTGCAGCAGAGATTTCCAAATACCTGACCCTCAGCTCCATGAAGGATCATCCCTGGCACATCCAGTCCTGCTGTGCGCTCACTGGAGAAGGGTAAGACCTGCAGTATAGACACAGGGATTACCTGTCCTAGCTTGTAAGGTGTAATAGATTGATGATGGCAAAATGTACAATCAACCCAATAATACAATCATCCCAGGCTCAGTGGAAAAATGTGCCCCTACCTACATTTTTACAAAATTCTCTATGTACCTGTATGTAAAAATGTGCCTATACACATAGTTCATTGAATGTTCCAGCTGAAATGAACACTAGTAACAGTAAAACATCAACAACTTTATTCATTTTCACAATAAATTATGATTACGGGACAGATTATCGATTAATAAATACTTATTTTCACGTGGTTCCATGCACAATGCCATGTTATGACCTCAAAAGACTTTTACCATAGTGCATTATTTGTAAACTAATATATTTTGATGTTTGCATCTAGGGGTGTGCCATATCATACGTCCACGATAATACCGGTATAAATTTTTACATGATAAAAAAGTGTCATATCGCGATATCAATGATATAGCGACGTGAGGACGTATGGCAGATATACGTTCCCTAGCGCGCACAACAACACCACAAACCCAATAGGTGTGTTCGACTTGAAGCAGCGCTGCGCAGACTGATCGGTGTATGACTTCAAAGTATCGCGAGAGCAGTTCTAGTGCATATTCGAACGCACACTCTTACCTTCAAAAATAGGCGAGGCGCATATCTTTAACGAAGCGGCGTGGAGAGCCGCTTCTGAAACGTGCCGCGGCTCCACTGGTGTAAACCCAAGCATTGACTAGAGTGGCCGTGTCAGAGCCGTAACGCGCCGCAGACACGTGCAGTGTAAATAAGGGGTAAGTCACTCGCGGTATTTTGACGTCATACACCGATCGGTATGCTTCAAGTCAAACACACAGCTGCTGCTGCCACCTTATGACAATAGATTTACACTTCAAATTAGGTAGTCTGTCATCGATGACAGTAGCTCATTGGAAAAGGATGGAAAATGCCCTTCATTTTGTTTGCACTAATAAATGCTGCTGCCTGCCAGCTGCAATCACCAATAAAATCAATCGTCATAAATACCGTTACCGCAAATATTCTTGAAATATCATGATATAATTTTGACCCCCCCACCCCTACACATAATCAACACCAGATGCATGAGGTTTTTCTGAGTAAAGTAAACTTGCTTCGTAGCTCACCTATTACAGCACTGCACTTCCAATGCTCGGCTACAAGTCATGTAAATCATAAGTCAGAATGAAAGAGCTCAAAAACTTTGTAGCAAGCTAAAATGGCATGGTTGTTTTAGCAAATATGTTTTTATCTCATGTTTGGTTTTGCTGACACTATTGGTCAGGTTTAGTGTAGGTGGTATGTTATTTTCAAACACAATAGGGTATTTATCTTTTATTGCCACTCACATTTCGGACATTTAATTTCCGAGCTTCCGCGATACGTATAATAACCAACATAATAAAAGTTGCCAGATTTACATTCATCTGTTTTGGATAAAGCTAATGCTTTTAGCGCTACTCACTGGATGAAAACAAGCAAGAAGCAAAGTTATATTATTTTGAAGAATTGTCACCACAGGCACGTTGCCTGGGATAAATGCAATAATCCAAAAAAGGTCAAACGGTTAAAATTAAAATTGTTTTACCTGTAAAAATAAATAGATAAATAAATAAATAGTACTTCTGAAAAATCTCAGTAGCCTTGTTTGTTCTGCTTGGAATGTGCTTAAAACATTAATGATTTAATAACCTTGTTAAATGTAATCTATAGAAAAACTCAATATGAATATCCATTTATCATACTTTGTACATTATAATACCATGATGCTTTGAGTTGTAGCTTTTAAAACTCTTAGTTTAGCTGTTAAATGTTTTATTTTTAAATTTCATAGGCACTGGTGTAGAATTGTAATATTGACCATGATGTGTAAATAGTTTATCACATATGTAAACATTTTATCATACTGGCTAGAATTGTACTATTGGTGCATCCCTACTGAACGTGTGTGTGTGTGTGTGTGTGTGTTTCAGGCTGTGTCAAGGTTTAGAGTGGATGACCTCAAGAGCCGGGCTCAGATAGCCTCTGAGTCTTCTTGTTGGACTGATTGACAGCGATTTCCACCTCCTCTGGTGGCACTGCAGGCTCATCCCATTGGCTGCTCATGTTTTATTTTTAATCTCGCTCTGCAGCTGAACTCTCTGGACACCTACCTCAGCTGGGATTTATCAGTTACATGAATCTGGTTTGACAGTCTTGTCGATCAATATTAAATCAGGAGCGTCTGGATTTTTGTACTGGGTGTATATCGGAAGATCTTCAAATTCGAAAGTATTTCAACTTAAAGAGAGGCACTACATTGCTGGTGTGTGTTTGTGAGGAGGGACTGTGTTTTTAACACTCTGACAGTGGAACAGAAGTTCTCCAAATAAGTATATTAAGCTAATCGTGTGTTTCTTTAAATCTACTGGGAAGAAATGATTTGAATGGTCTAAATGTTACTTTTTCACATGGGGAATCTTTGGGTAAATTGTTGTTATTGTTTGGTTGTTTTTGGTTATGCTTTTGGGGTATCAAATGTTTAAAGTGCCATTGGTACCCAGCAACACCACCACATATCATGAAAACACCTGAGCATATCACTTAGTACACATTACCTCAATCATTAGTTACAGTAGAGGGTGCTGTTACCATTTCAGACTGGCCATTACAGCTTGAAATGTCATTGATGTGAGATGCAATTTAAAGAAGGGGGGGGGGGGGGGGG
>NW_015549621.1:511205-554834 GCF_001515605.1 Sinocyclocheilus anshuiensis | reverse complement strand
GGGGGGGGGGGGGGGGGGTGTTAGAATGCAGCAGTTGGCTGGATTTATTGTAATGTCTGTTACAGGTGTTTTAAGTAACCATTCTCCTTGCTGGAGTGTGGTTATAGCATACAGGTCCTTCAGTTATTATGAGGAAATAATGTTCAAAAGGAACACAGTATTATGATTTGTAAAATCTCTTTTCATCCCAACCCTCTTGGTGCAAATATTCAGTGCTGCTGATCTTCACAGGTCAACCAGCCATAATAGCTGTGTCTGTTGCTATGTAAGTGATTGCCGTTTTATTCAGATTTCTTCAGCTCGGGCATTTATTTTTTTGTCATCTTTCTTTTTTTCAGGTTATTTGGAACAAAATGAACGCATGAGCACTAGTTCTTATTTGTTTGCGTGGTGATTTTGCCAATATTCTTATTGGTTCTAGCTGAAACTCCTCTGTTTTCACAGATTTTTTTCATCCTCTCCGTGCCCTGTGCTCAGTTAAGGGAAACTCTCAAGACTTGAATGCAGTGACTACAAATTGGTGCTCTCACTGATGATATTTCCCTCCCAACATTGAAATCTATTTGCGTAACTGTTATTGGCTGCTGATCTAGGCAAATCAATCCTATGGATCCGTCTCTGTTTTGCAAGGGTTTTATTGCAGTGGCTCTTTGAGGTCATTGCCTGGCTGTTGTGGATGTGCAGTTTAACGTTCAGTAAAATTTCACATGGAGACTTCTCTAATTGGAAGAAGAAATGAATTTGGCTGCTGTGACCATTAACATAAAGGCGGCATTGGTCAGACTTGCAGGTGCATCTCAATAAATTAGAATGTCGTGGAAAAGTTCATTGTGAATTGGTGGGTTTTTGTTAAATGTGAGCCAAAATCATCACAATTAAAAGAACCAAAGACTTAAACTACTTCAGTCTGTGTGCATTGAATTTATTTAATACACGAGTTTCACAATTTGAGTTGAATTACTGAAATAAATGAACTTTTCCCACGACATTCTAATTTATTGAGATGCACCTGTATGTAAAATCTATTCTTAATCTTTACCCAATCACAGTCTAAAGCAGTGTGTTTTTAGTCTGTGTTAATATGCATCTTTACAAACGTGATATGAGTTTATATTGTATCATGCCATGTTGAACGGAGGTCCTTTGGAAAATATAAAAAATATTTAAAAGTGGAAATCTGGCTTACGCATCAGAATGGGAATGACGTGTTTCTGCCAATGGTTCAGAGGAGTGTAATATTCTGTTTCATTGCTGAAGATCATGGTCAAACCATTTGGTTCTCAGATGTGCCATTTCTAAAGGAGCAGATGAAATCTGTAGCAACTTTCCTAATTCTTATAGTTTTATAATAAAAGCTTTTATTTTGAAATCTGAATTGTTATAGTTGCATTATTTGGTCAAATGCTGGTTTCTGCTGGGGGGTTGCTGTTGTTTTTTACAACAAAAGTGCCTGTTTTAGATCAAGATCTATAAGAATTATTCTGAAGAGAATTAACAAGGTTTTGATTATGTGCACAAGACTTTCCAATCATATAAGAGAAGGTAAGTTCTTTTCTATTTCTATATAAATTGGCTTTGTAGCTGACGACAGGAAATGCTTTCAGCTGTGAAAGGAATTGATTCTGATGTAAATTGTCCATATGTTGAGGCAAAAAAAACAAAAAACTTTTTGGTTAAAGGGGGCACATTAATAAATCAATGAATTACAGTTTTATTTTGGGGGACTTTTGCATTTTATTTATAGGAGTGTAAAAAGGAATACAGGTCTGAGATTGGTACATGACCCAGGTTGGACTCCAGTCCAACAGCTCTTATTGTCTTGTGTTGTATTTTTATTTTTAATTCAGTCCCCAGAATCTTCAATGCTTCTGGAGTTCACCATTTGCTGACCTGCTAGTTTCATGTAAAACAAGTAAAATTTTGATTTGTGGCTATATACATCAATGTAATCACCCCAAACTCCTTTGGTTAATTTATTATTGTTTATCAATAATTGTATTGTATGACTGCGTGAGATTCATTGTCTCGTCAATATTTGAGGAGTTTTCGAAATGCGTACTTTTTGCTAAATTAACAGAAAGTGCAATTGCGCGTTTTATGCACTAGGGCGTGGTATTGTCTCGTGTCAGTTCAGCACAAGTATATGGTTCCCACAAACCTCGTTCAGAACAATATTCCCAATATTGACAGCGCTGTCGCTTCCATCCTACTGTATTTTAATTATTTTCACAGGTAATTTTAAAAATTTGCTTGTATGTGCATGTTGAGATTTGGTTGACACTTATTGTATACTGCCACTCCTGGAATTAACACAAATTATATAAATATTATTTATATGTATTCAACTGTGTGTATGTATGTATGTATGTATGTATGTATACACACAGTGGGTTTAGAAAATAATCACCCCCCTTTAAAATAATCACATTTTGTTGCTTTGCAGCCTGAAAATTTGCACTTGCATTTCACTGCTGGTCATATATTCCCTATATAACCATATATGTGACAAATAAAAATCTTGAATCTTGAATCTTGAAATGAAGATGGACACAGTTTTTGTTTTATCCAGCTGTATTTACTCAGTGCAACTTATAACATCCAAGTGAAAGATATAACACCAATGTCATGTCATAAAAAAAAAACAAAAATAAAAAAACAGAATCACTGTGTGTGTATATATATATATATATATAGATAGATAGATAGATGTAGACAGATAGATAGATATATCAAGCGTAGCGTTAGTTCTGGCAGGTCACGTTAGTCAAGCTTGCATCAGCTGACCTTCAGCTGATCCCCATCTACCTATGGGAATACGACACCTATCTAAGCATTCATATATAAGGTCCCTCAGTATTATCAGCAGTTTTCGCATTGCTCAATAGCTAATTACCCTCCTCCATCCCCAACTCCTCCTCTGTCAGTCAGGATTCAGCCTTCTGATTCTCCTAGAATCAGACTAATTCTAAAATGTGTACAGAAAACGATTGGACTTTAACAATATCTGCAATACATTTGTTAGTTCTGTTCTGTTTACCCTGGGGGGTTATTGCTGCTCTCCCTGCTCTCATCCATGCTAGGCTGCATGGATGTGCAGGGAGTTCTTGCCCAGAACAGAACCATACCGCCAATCCAAACTGTATGCTAATTGTCAATCATCTTTGACGATAGTGGTCCTGACAGAAATATATGTATCAAATTATATATTATAGTTTTCAGGTTTTTTATTTGGTTTCAGGTTAAATATTATGTTTTTATTATGTTTCATTGATTTATATTAAATAGGTGTCAGAAAGCATTTAAACAGCCTTTTCTTTTACAGTTTAATTTGGTAATTTATTTTGGTGCTCTTTAAGCTGTGTTCTAATTTAGTCCAAATATTTTGTCATAGTTGTTTTTCTTTATGTATTTCTTCCTAAAGAATGTTTATATTGAAAGCAAACAGGCAACTTGTGGATGGTTTCATAGAGTACAAATCTTGTGTACAGTCAGACAATATTGTAATTAAATTTAGTCATAGAAAAAGCAGAGGTGAGATTCAATTTTCTGATGTCCATTTTGCCTTTCATTAGCCTTGCATGTTTCGCTTTGTATTTCATGCTTGCACTCTGGAAAAATGCTTACGCTGGGGTTGAATGTTATTAATCAATCTATCAAGGCAATCATAGCCTGTCACTTGGTGTAATGATCAAGTATTCCACGATATAAGGTGCAGTGCTTTCATCAGAATATGTGTAATCTTTACAGTTCCAGACTGTGATTTATATGCACACTTAGCCTTCTGATGGAATGGCTTACGTGTATTAAGATCCGGTGGAAATCTATCTGTCACACTTATTCTTTGTTCTCTGGAGACTGGGTGATTAGGAAACCTGCACACCTACTCAAAATCTCACAGAATTGCCGGTGTGGAAAGAAACTTATTTTCCTCCTCAACCTTAAACCAGACTTATTGATGGTTAATATGTCATAAATGTTAAGTGGAATTGAAAAAGGAACTTCAACTTAAAGTTTGACCTCAGAGTTTGATCTTTTATTATTATTATTTCCCCCAATTGACACAGTCTTTTTAAATGTCGACAAGTTGACAAATCCCTTAGGAATCTTTATGTCCTCTGTCATCAACAGCACAGGTCATATTGACAGGTATCCATGCCGCATGGTAACCTCACAGTTGAAAGACTGCAGTCTGTTCTGTGGCCTAGGTGCAGCTCTGTATTAAACAGAATATTTCTGCCAACAAAGGGAAAGCAAGTCAGAGACAAAAAGGAATGGAGGTGAAGGACAGGGGAATCTGAAGATGAAACGACTGGATCAAATACAAAGTGCACCCTTTCATTTGAACCCTATTGATGTATGCCAATATGGGTCTAGTCTGTTCTAGTGCCAGGAATATCATTTTATTGCTTCTCTTAATAGGATGGGAATATTTTGTAAACTGTAGAGATGTAAAGGCAGTGCTGCATACAGTTCTTGACTGAACTGACAAAATATTTTCCCCTGATCTCTGTCAATACTGTTCTGTGACTTTAGGTCCATTTCATTTCTTCATTTGCATAGTTTTGGCCACATCAATGACATTAATGAATCTCTTTTAGGTTATTGCTATAAGGTGATCCATGGCTCAATTTAATTTCCTGAAGAAAATTTAATTCTGGCTAAAGCAATTAGAGCCAAAGTCACTGTGATATGTTCCCATATCACTAATTCATCACTGGGGCCTATCATGTCTGTCTGTCTGTCTGTCTGTCTGTCTGTCTGTCTGTCTGTTGTCTATGCTATTTTGGTTACAGGAACCTATTCTGTGAGAATTCTGTGACACTTTTCTTTCCCTTTATTTATAGCTGTAATTTCTCAGTCTTGTACATACACCGAAAGTCATTTCTGAATGTCCAGATTGAGCTTCTGCATTTTGCTAAACCTAATTGTGTTGCTGACTTCTCAACTGCCTCAAACATTTTTGATCATTTTAAGAGTTTGTGTAGCAGAGGTCATCCAAATATAGAGAATTTAGATGAGCTTGTCATATGAATGATGGCCAATTCTTTCATCTAGCTAAAGTTTTATTTCAAGCCTGCCATTTATGTTCAATATCTGGTGTCCTACATTTCCTTTTTGCATTTTTTTCTTAATCATTTTCAAAAAACGAACAGACTTAAGCATCACTTAGAAGCAACACGTTATGAAAGATTAATATGTCTTACCATGGACACTGTTGTGCACATTAAACACATTAAAATATTAAAACATATAGGCGATTAATCTTGACAGTGTGTGTGCAGCCTTATTAAAGATTAAACAGCGTGTTTAAACTTGTCTGGGGGAGAAAAGATGACAAAAGCTCAGGACAAGTCTAGTCTAAAGAAACAGAGATGATTAAAGAGGCAGGATGCAATCAAGAATGAACAATAATTAAAATCATTACGCAACTACTTTACTGTAGATTTACAACATCCAGAAACATCCATACAGACATCAGCAAGTTAATTTGGCATAAATATTCTGAATAGGGCTGTCAGTCAATTCAAATTTTTAATCTAATTAATTACATGATGTGGCGATTCATTAATTTAATTAATCGCAAATTAAATTTGGCTGTGAAATTACCTCCAAAATATAATTTAAAGCCATTATTGTTTTAAATGAGAAAAATATCAAGTATATTACAAAAAGTAGCTTTAGAAAGAAATATTTTGTTTGATTCAACAAAATCTATTAAACCATAAACATTTAGGCTACAATGGCCTATAACATAAACTTTGGAACATAAAAGAAGATCATTTGAAAAACATCTCAGTAGCTATTTTTGTTCATACAATGAAAGTCAACAACATTCTTTTTCTTCTGGTTACCAACATTCTTTATTATTTTCTTTTATGTTCCAGTGTGAGTAAATGATGACAGATTATTTTATTATTATTATTTTTGTGTGTGTGTGTGTGTGTGAACTATCACTTTATTTTGTATTTAATTTATTTTAATGGAATGATACTCTAAATGAGAAACTAAAACTGCCAGTAGGTGGCGGTAAATGTCTTTATGAGTCAGCCATTGAATCATTCATTCATTCATTCATTCAATTCGTTCAAACTGCTGATTCATTCAGGAATGAAGTAAATGGCTCTCCTTATGAATTGGCCATTGAATCAGTGGTTCACACAATTCATTCAAAACGCAGATTCATTCATTAACAAATCACTGCTGTGTGGTGCTCGGAGATGCACAACAGTTCTGCTATGGATTTATAGGTAATTTCGTTGGCAAAACTGAGCAGACAGTATTGTAGCCTAACTAATATATAATACAACATTAACTTCTTATTTACTGTACTATTAGGCCTATATGTTAAAATTATGAGACACAAACTAATACAGGGGCATTTTTTGCCCCAATATCTTAAATTTTAAGGCATATAATTGCATTTTATAGACTACATCATGCGGTGAGTTGTTGCCACTGATCGATCTATCTATCTATCTATCTATCTATCTATCTCTCTCTCTCTATATATATATATATTTATGTATCCCTGTTTTCATATTCAAACACAATGCAGCTCTTCCATCTCTGTCAATTATATAAATTTGCTCAGATTAAATAATTGTCATTATTGCCAGTAGCTGAGTGTTAACTGATTAGTGTTCAGCCAAGTGTGATGAAATTCATGCTCATTTACAAAACATTTTGGTTGCTTCAATATTCATGGTGGTTTACTGAGATGCATGTAGTTTCCACCTCTCTGTGCTGCAAACACTGCAGCCTGGATAATATGATCAAATCACAGTTATATTTAGATGACTGGTGCACAGTGACACACATCTGTTTGAGTATAAGGGTCAGCTCTGCTGACAGAGAGAATAAAAATGGTTTTCCTCAAACACTTTTTGAAAGCTTCATTCATCCAGGTGTTGTTGGCAAGTAATGAAAAATGAGCTGCATGTAGATATTTTCACAGACAATGTTAAAGTACTCTAATTACCAACCATTTCTACCAGTTTTCAGATCCTATAAGTGACAGTAGACAAACCACTTGTAATT
Organism: Sinocyclocheilus anshuiensis; assembly: GCF_001515605.1. NCBI lineage: Eukaryota > Metazoa > Chordata > Actinopteri > Cypriniformes > Cyprinidae > Sinocyclocheilus > Sinocyclocheilus anshuiensis. Next base: position 547,796 of record NW_015549621.1, on the reverse strand, counting down.
TTATTTTATTTTATTTTTTCAAATAAGTCATAATTTTAAAAAGGGGGTCAATCATTTACATTTATTTGGTTTTGTATACTTTTGTACTAGTATTAATCTCTGGAAGTGCGTTTTTAAAAAGTGTAAGCAAAAAAAAAAAAAAGTGTACCTATACTATAAACTACACTGTGTGACTAGCCTTTAATTAAAAATCTGCTTTTGTTTTTAAAATTTAAATGTAAAATTAAATTTGTTTTAATAACTTTAATTTAGTTTATTGAAACAACTGTTTTTGCTAAACGTGTACTTTGAATCAATATCTACACTTCATTTCCCCCTCCGTAGCATTCTTTTAAATGTATTAAAACATTTAACAGACCATTTGTAAAACTCCCCTTATAATTATAAACCTTAGATAGCTAATCGAGCAATTCAAGAAGCAATTTAAAATGGGAAAAGGAATGACCTTGCTGAGTTGATCATCTTTAGTATTTTGATCGAGAACATATGGTACTTTTAGCTCAAGCACGAGAGGAGTGATGCATGTGTCAAACTTCACTACCTCTTGTATTATTTCTTTTGTCAGAGTGAATAACATGCTTTTGGACCTAAAATCTGAACTGTAAACTGAAAACACAATAATAGTACTCATTTAAAAGTTATAATTTCAGGTACTGGAAGACCTGAATTATGTATTTTTGGACTATGGGTTCCTTGATATGGATGCTTTCCCAACTAATTTATTTGGATCATTGAGCAGTGAACACATAGTTGTAGTCTTAACAATTACTCCAAAATAACTAGACACACTTGCCAGTAAAAGACATATTGAGGTTAAACCACCAACAGAGAAAGAGGATCTGAGAGTGCCTGACTTACTTTCTTACTTCTGCAAAACACAAAAAGCAGATAAAACTGTTTGGTAACCAAACAGTTTTGATGAGTATTGACTGGACAAAAAAAAATTAAAATATCAGAAGTCAAACATAATTTTGTTTTTGGGGCTGGACTACCAATTTGGTTGTCCAGTTGCAGATGTGGAGAACATTTGGGGAACTGTTTGAAAACAATCATTCAAAAAAGAAGGACGATGAACAATTTTCCTTAATATTGCTAAAATGTCCACCAGAGTGTATGTAAATGCATGAAAGCTTATTTAAAGACCAAAGATCAATGCTGAATACACTGTCTGTCTTCTGCTGTGTTGTCTGTCTTGGCGACTGACATAATAATTAGTGTCCATTAAGTGAGAACACAGCCACTTAAATCTCCCAGCACTGACAATCAATAAACCCAATTAATCACATAGACCGAAAGTGACATCCCTGGCGACACAAGATTTGTTCTTCAGTTGGACTATTAAGGATTTGTGTGTCTTAAGACTCCATTATTACCACCCGCACTCTCTGGATCAGGAGGATTATTAGTATAGTCACCTTCTATTTGACCAGCTATTATCCTACAATAGCCCATTTCAGCTAGGTAACATCTTTAGAGGGATGTCAAGTTTATCAGTAATGATGTGGGACTGATAAAAAAAAAAAAAATCCTTAATATTTATTATAAAAAAATGTATTATTATTTGATCCCTAATTATTTATTCTTATTTTTAAGATTGAGTTCTTTTGTGCGTGAAGGTCATTCTGATATTATTATGGCCAACAGAGCTTCTCTTCTATCACACCCCATTAATGATTTTGAATTTTAGTCATTGATTCATGAAACGTGAAATTATAGCTGAATGAACATTTGTTAAGTCGGTGCAGGACAGAGGGTGGAACTAACACAACTGATTACTTTGCCATCTTATTTTTAATTCAGTGCTGTTTCTTTAAACTGAAAATGAAGGAAATTTAGATAGCAAAAATTTCTTTTAACACTCGTTTAAATTGCTTTTTATGTTTTCACCTAAATGTGTTTGTTTAACTCAAGCATGTAAACTTGGTTTCATATTGCACAGAATATCATGTCTTGAAATAATAGATTACATTTTACTGCCACTTTATCTCCAGCCAATTGCATGGAGTTTGACACACAGTTTGACATCATGTACACACACACACACACACACACACACACGATACATAATGAAAGAAAGCAGAGCTATTGTGTAACAGCCATAAAGTCATTTGCAATAGTGTTCTGTGAGACGCGGCTGTCCATAGCACAAAGTCGTGGTTATACAGTACACCGACACTCTTTGGATTTGAAGGATTTATGTTTTGTAGATACTGAGGTGTGAGTGTGTCTGTCTGTGTTTGTGCTTACATGTAGATCTGAATGAGCTACTGAATTGTATGTCGGAGAGCTCAATGAGGGCGTGTGTGCAGGCCTCATTTCTGCTGTGTGTCCTGGCGAGTGTATTATCTACGCCATGTCTGCCTGAGGAGTTTACTTGTGCGAGAGGCGGCTGTGTATCTGAGGAGCATGTATGTGATTTCAGAGAGAACTGTGAAGATGGCAGTGATGAGACAAACTGTAAGTATTAGTCTGTACATTTTTCAATGTCTTATCTGCTCTTGTATTTGTACATGTTTTCTGTGCTTGTGCAGGCAATTCTTTGACAGTAATGGTCCTTTCTTTTCCTCTCTGTTGACAACATGATTTTAAATGCCCCTAAAGGCCCTCATTTGTAAATAGTGAGATTTATGGCACGCTCATAAAAGGGGCACACTGGGAGGACTTACAACAGTGCTTTTGTAATATTGATTAAAATCTTCTAGGGCTTTTAAGAGGCAGAACATTACAGAATTGAGGTTGATGTATTAGGGTTGACCTCTGCTTTTGTTTTGCACCCTCATCCGTTTAATGATGCTAAGAAAAGATTTTCCATTAGCATTTTCATTTTCATCATGACGTCCATGTAAACACAGAACATTTATTCTGTATACCTATAATATATATTATACAACTTGGATTTCCTTATTTTGCATCTCCTGAATCTACTTTGTGACAATAGATTTTCAGTCAAGCGCCTATTAAATGCGTTGTGATGGATGGCATGTTTGTAATGGTGTCCCTGTAACAGATTTTAAATGATTAGCAGACAGCAGTGTTTATTTTACTGTAATGGCCTGATATAGCTTTGAGTTCCTCTCATATAGGTTCACAGTTTGTGAGATGTGACTTTGAGGAAGGTTTCTGTGGTTTTCAACTTCAAAATGAACATCATGTTTGGATAAGAGGATCAGGTTTGAGCTGTCCTAGTACCAAGGCAGACCACAGAGAAAATGTTACTGGTAAGACAGTTCATCTTATACCTGTATGGATACTACTTAACTCTATAAAGCCTACTGTTTCAAATTTGATACATGAATTCTAAGGCCTTTAATTATCAACATGGTCAAACGTTTCTAAAAAACCTGTTGTACACAATCTTCTACATGCCTTCCACCCTACGACTGATAGTACATGCTAAATTCCGAAAATTGCATATTTTTTGCATATCAGTTTGGGGTTTTTTCTCCCTGAGTGTAAGCACGATATTCACACTATACAATACTTAGGTTTAGTTTTATACTGAATTTCCTAACTTCTCAGGACACTATTTATTCTCTTTTGTCAGGTCACTGCCTCTATATAAACTCAAAAAATGGAGGAGGAGTCACCGCTGAAATATACAGTCCTCACTTCCAGCCTTCACAGACATGCTGGGTACAGAAAAACATTACTAAACATCTTTTGGTGTTGTATTTAATTGTCTAATTAGTACTTTAACTCTGATACCACATAAATCAGTAGTCTATTTCCTAAACCACCATCTGCTTTTTAAAGCAAGCTATCAAAACACGAATTTCCATGATATGTACACTACTGTGTGATAGAGCTTTTATACAACTGTTCAATAAACCATACATGAATATGTACTTACATTTTAGACAATACATAATACTTGTTTTTTTTTTTGCTCCACCAATGAAAATAGTTCAGAATGAAGCCACAGCAGATTCACTGTTTATGAACAAATCAGTTGAATGAATGATTCTATGATTTACTCTGATTTAGTTCCTGAATGAATAGGTTCACTGAATGGCTCACTCATATAGGCACTTATCGCCACTTACTGATGTAGCAATGTAAAACCTGCAAACAGATTTGCTGACAAACAGTCTGACTCGAACTAACACAGACAAGCTGAGTAATATAAACAGTGAAAAGTCCCAGTCTCAAATTATATAGCCTATTAAAAAATTATAAGAGCGATTTTAGTAGTTCAATAAATGAACCAATGCAATATGTTTGTTTTTGACAAGAAAGACACAGTGCCGAGTTTACCACAAAACATAAGCAGTATCTTGTTAATTGCTTAGCTCAAGCCCTCGATTATGTGCGTAGAACACTTATCCACTGCCACGGCTACACACTCTTATTGACAGCAGAGAGTTATGCATAGGCTGTCAGAGCCCTGACACAGTGGGTAGTGCATTCACTCTTTGTGATCTATGGTTTTAGATTCTCTGTTATGGTGTAATTCACTTTGAGTGCTTCTCTGCTTAAACAAAAATGAGATGACATTGAACTTGGCAGTAAGATGCAATAACATAACCTCACTTTACAAAAAAACTGCTTTGAGTATGAGATGCTTTCAGCATTAATTTAGTCTCAATTGGCCAAATATGTGAATATCTTTAATGTTTCAGCTTAAAGTTCAACATGTGTAATGAAGCGAGCAATGCACCGCTCGAATCCTTTGTTCACATAACACATTCTTTTGAAGATTTATATTTTCTCTCTCTTTGTTGTCCTTTCCGTTGAACAGCTAACTTTCTATCAGCATATTGGGATGCTGGCAGGGGCTTTGCAAGTTCTGATCCAGTTCATATCTTCAGGAGAGATGCAGGAGGTTTGGTTTCTTTCTGCCTCCAATCCTGATCCATACAATCTTCCCTGGATGCGAAGAGTGGTGGTGTTAAACAGCAGAGAGGAGTTTAAGGTTGGTGGGGTTATGTGTGTTTGGGGGAAGGGGTATTATTATTTGAACTTGTGAAGTAAGTATGGTGTGTAGTTCAGTCAGTAACACAAAATCACTGTTAATTTACAGGTTGTGATTAGAGGATTGATATTCTACAGCAGTGACCCATATGCAGTTGTAGCAATTGATGATGTGTCCTTCAGCAGAGGATGTGTGGCAGCAGTAGGTGGGTAAACACTAATATGCCTTTTCATGGGTGATTTTTTTTTTTTGCAAATCAGTCTGCACAGTCTGGACAGATTCAGGGTGCCATGTTTATCCAATAAGGCTGTCTAAATCCAAAAAGGGATTGTTCACCTAAAAATCACATTTCAGAAATCATTTACTCACCCTCATGTCGATACAAATCTGCATTTCTTTTGTGGAACATCAGTATCAGTATAAGTCAGGGGCATCGCTAGACCCTTTTTACTGGGTCATGAGCCCAGTACAAAATTACAGATAATTCCTTATACGTCAGTGGAATTGACGTCTACTGACCTGAGAATCATTTTGTGGGATAATACTTCAGCAATCAAGTCACATGTGTTTTCTATCAACTGTTTAGAATCAGAACTAGCAATGCCAGATTCACGAATTAATCACTTTTGATCTAATCGGTCGAACTGGTTTGCAAAAAGCGCTGCATTCGGCCTCTGAAGGGCACTTTGGGACATGACACCATATTGAAGGGTCGTTCCAAATAGAAGTGCTCAGAACTGGCTACTTCAAAGGGCCTTTCAGAATGAAGGATTTCAAAGGATACAACTGATGGATACTTTGCTCCCATGATTATTTGCGCGATGCAGTCATATTATAATTATCAAATTATCTTGAATCCTCCACATAGTATTTTAGGTTTCATCTGGGACAGAGGATATTCTGTCCTTACTTAGATATTCAACTGCAGCAAGCCCACTGATCTGCCACTTAACATTATATTGAGCAAAACCCAACACAACGATAGATCTACAATATTAAACTGATATCCATTCACACATAGGCTTATCGCGTGTTAGTTGTGGGTGGCTTACTATCCAACAAGCTACCAAACAAGCTAGGTAACATTATAATCGCTAACATAGCGGACTCATGGAAAAATACATCGGCTATCATTATTGCTTTGTCATGACTAATTTATTAATGACTCAGCATCATCTGTATTAAAGATAAAAGAATCACTTCATCTGATGTTTAAAGAGAATAAAATAGCCTTGACAGCCGACTTACTGGAGCCCCACAACTATTGAAGAACTGTGTTCTCTCTCACCGGACTTGTGTGTGTGGGTGAGGTAAAAGGGGAAAGCAGGGAGTGGACCAAAGCACTGTGCAGCAAGGGAGGGAGGACTCAAAATGTTTCTAAACTTAAAATGCTTTTTTTTGGTTCGCCCTATTTGCGTTTGTATTGTTTTTGCGTTTGTGCACAGCAAAAACCCCAGTGTTAAATTAACTCTAATAATGCATTATTTATCGGCTTTAAGATATCGGCCAAATTTTCTTATCGGGCCGATACCGATAACAGAAAAAATTAGCATTTATCGGCCGATACCGATATGGTGGCCGATATATCGTGCATCCCTAGTTAAAGTTAATAGTTAATAGATAATTAAGTGCTTAATTGAATGATGATTGACCATTAGTGAAGACACCTAATATTAACAAGTAGAATCACTGAAGGAAAGAGTCGACATTTTAAAGTCACCATTGTGGTGGTAAGTGTTTACTTTTGTTGGACTCCTGACCCTTGACTTTTAAAATATTTTTTTCTGCCTGCTTTAACTGTGTGTTTATAAAACACAGTTTAACATTGTTGAGTGTGGACTCAAATAAACTCTGTTTGGGTGGTTGCTGTGTATTGGACAACCCTCAGATGGGGAAGGACCTGAACTATACTAGAAAAGTAACCCCATGTGTACATTTAAATATACTCCTGGAACTTTAAAGGGGTCATATGATGCTATTTTCAAAGATCATTATTTTATGTTTTAGGTTTAATAGAATATTAGCATGATTTAATGTTCAAAAAGCATATTATTTTTCACATACTGTATATTATTGTAGCCCCTCTATGTCCAGTTTTTCTAAAACGTGTCGATTTCTAAAAAAAAAAAAAAAAACCTCCTTACAAAAAGCTCAGTGTGTTCTGATTGGCCAGTTGACCCAGTGCATTGTGATTGGCCGAACATCTCAAGAGTGTATCAGAAATGTAACGTCCATTACCATAATAACGAGCTTCGGCTTCCAAAGATTAATAATGTTGTCAGTTTTACCATATCAGTTCGAGCCCAAACCAGACTCTGAGCATGTAGATAACCAAGCCGATCGATCGGAACCAACTTTCCTAGTGCGACTTACAAAAAGACGAAAGTATCAGAGTGGTAAAAGCTGCACGTGACGAAAGAAAACACGTAGTGCATCTATGTTTGTCATCATTTCGCCGGCAGTTAAAATCAGAGAACAGAGGACACTATGTTTGTAAACATAAATCCATCTCTGCACTTGTGAACGTAAGAACAACAAACAATATGCATTACTCTACACTTCACCAAACTCCGGATTTGAACAGTCAATAGCAAATAATAAAACATAATTACGGGCTCTGATTCTGAAGTGCCAGAAATTCCTAACAAAGTTGGAATTGCTCCATTTTTTTAGAAACAGTCTTTGTGCACAGCCGGCCTTGTACTCTCCCAGGGTCAGGAAACTGTCCTCCATAAAATGCGCTGCACAAACATGAACATTTGGGTTGTACTCTTCTGGACAGTGTTGTGAATAAATCGTAACCACTGATTCCTAATTGTATCCACTTTCTGAAGGCCAAATAAAGTACTTTTGCATAGAAACCGAAACACACAGAATCTCCACAACATGGCGGCAACAACACTACTACAATACCCAAAACCAAACCATGCCTTCTTTCTTTGCGCATACATTTGGGCCACATTATGCAAATATTTCCACATAGTGACGTAGGTATGTGAGGGAGAATTTGATTGAGGCATTTTCAGGAGGTCTCGATCAGCCTTCTCTTTTAGATCCTTAAATCCTTTTGTGGGAGACTTTGAGCTTTGTAACTTTGCAGATCTTATACATGCACAAACAGCTACATAACACACTAAAGAAAAGATAAACAATGCAGGTTTATTTGCATAGCCTTCTTTGCTTATATTTACCAAGGACATTATCCAGTATGTATGAATATGCTCCTCCTTCCAATAGCCATGTTTGGGTCATAATATAGCTGTTTGTAAAGGCAAAAATATGAAGTTATATGATGGCTTTGCTCACTGATATGAAATTTCGGAAGGGTGTGAGGTGCAGAGAGCTCAGAAGATATGCAGGAATATAAAGCTTTAAATAAGTTCTAATACATTTACAGCCTGTGCTGGATGGATTGGGACACCAGAGGGACAATAGTGACAGGCAGAAGGGAACTTCAGCATATTTCTAATTTACAGTTCAGCCCAAGATAGAAAGAGGGAGAGACATCAGTTACATTTTTAATTTTAGTGTATGCATAAGTGCCATGACAAAATCATGGTGTGGTTTTATTATCTTCTGAAGATTTTATAGGTCTACATTTTAAGATGTAATTGCTGACACAGCTTTGCAGTAAGTCAGTAACTTTTATTTTACATATATAAGTCACATACATATTTGTTACATACAAATTACATATTTGTCACAAACAATGCTTAAATGTTTATAGGAAAAGATAATCATACTTTATTTTCCTCCATAAATACAGACCTGCACAGAACAGAACAAGGCTGATTGTATATTTTCTTTGACCCAGTGTTTCAAAGGGAGGTTTATGTGTTTAGTTGTAAATGTGTGTGTTACGATACTGCATTATTGTGATTTATTTCAGCCATACCCTGGACAATCAGATTAATCATAATAATGTGCCCATGTTCAGATCTACATGACTCCGTTAATAGAGGTGATAATGCAGGAAGGAGCTCTAGCCACTCTTCACTTTATGAGTCCCATCTTGACCTTTTGCTTACCTTTTCTATGAAATATGTATTTTGGCTTTATTGTTTTCTCCAGAGACTGACATCAAGGCACCTCTTCCAGCTCAATGCCTCCCATCTCAGTTTTACTGTGGGGAAAACGTCTGTGTAGATGGGGTGAAAGTGTGTGACTTTTCATTAGATTGCCCCAATGGAGAGGATGAGGCCAAATGTTGTGAGTATCCACCTTATCTTTAACGTAACCTTGTGTAGGGCCATTTGTAAATTGAATGTGCAAGGCTTCAGGTGTCATTCATGTACAGTTATTTTTACTGTAGAAATAGTTTACTTCCACATTGCAAAATAAAAGACTGGAGACTCAAAGATCAAAACAGCTTAAAGCTGACATGATTTCACTGGAACATGAGCCATGTCACTGTTTTCTTGACAAAGATTCTGCGTAGGTGTTTGATAAAAAAAGATCACCCATAAATGAAATTTCTGTCATCATTTACTCACCTTCATGTTGTTACAAACCTACTGTATATGGCTTTCTTTTTCCTTGGAACATAATTAAGATATTCTGAAGGTTTGAACTGTTTTGTCTATATTTTGAAGGGTGGTTTTATTCTTTCATTTATTGTTTCACTATTATTTCATAATGTTAATTTGACTTTCAGCAGCACAGTGTGATTTTGAGTCTGATTCATGTGGCTGGTATGAGGTTTTCCAGAGTGATGGATTTGAATGGGCGAGAGGCTCAGCTAATGGAGTCGCCATAGATTATCCGGACCAAACACCACCCCAGGACCACTCTACTAATACAAGTGCAGGTGAGGGCATTGACATAAATACACAGACTAAATAAGTCATGAAATGATTTTGTCTCATATTTAATTTATACTCTCACTCACAAAATATGCTAAAACTGTAGATCTGACCTATAAACCACATCCACTTATTCCATGTGCACATTTCATAACTTTTCAGTTTCTCCATGAAGAACCTTTACTTAGTTTGCATTAGCACTGAAATTTTTTTTTAAATCCTACTTAACTAATAATGGTTATCTAGTGTAAACTGTGTGAGAATTAGGCTAGTTCATTTCAATTTTAGTGCTTTGCAAAGGAAAAGTAGTGTTTTTTTTCATAGTTCCATTGCTAAATATCTGTTAATGTTTATCATATTATTTTAAATGTTTATTTTAATTGAATGATTTTTAAAAATGTCACATAATCTACTTATAGTTTAAAAACAACAATGTATAATATAATATTACATGTTCAGGATTCTGTTAATACCTTTTAATGTTTTACTATCCTTTTCTACTATCCTAGGCCACTTCATGTTTATTTTCAAGAAGAGCAGTAGGCTTTCCCAGCAGGCTTTACTGCGCAGTCCTACATTCCAGCAAGCAAGTTCAGATTGCATCATGACCTTCTGGTAAGGCTCTGATCTTGCTTAGTGAAATTCATTCATTAAAAATCAATTAAAATATATGTTAATATTTGCAAAAAAACACAAATCACAAACAATATTATTCACTGCTTTACAGTATATTTTCTAACATTCAGTGTTTAGATTTTAATATTTACATTGATTGTTTTGCTTACAGGCACTATAATTCTGGCCATTCTGTTGGTGCTGCTGAAATGCATCTGGTGATAGAGGACTCAGACAGCATCACTATGCTTTGGCAAACACTTTACAACCAAGGTAACCAGTGGCACCCTGTAATCATCCAGATTGGAAGGCAGACCAGGCCTTTCCACATCTCATTTGCAAAACTGAGCCTGGCTGTGTATGAAGGAGTCTCCGCTCTAGATGATTTTATGTTCCATAACTGCTCATTGCCCAAGGCTGTGGAGATGTGCCCAACTCCTAATCACCTTCACTGTGGCCGGAGCAAAGCATGTGTGGACTATTTTCAGATCTGTGACCTGATCGATGACTGTGGAGATGGAACAGACGAGGAAAACTGCTGTCAGTATATTGGTGGAGTTTTAAATGGTCACTAAACAGTTTATATTGTTTGATGTTAGCAGTCTCTTTTTTTTGGCAATCGGTTTACAGTGATCTTTTCTTCTCCTATCAGCGCCAGAGCTAATGTGTGACTTTGAGGAAGATCTGTGTAGCTGGACTCAGGAACATGAGGAGGATATGTTTGATTGGACCCATATCCAAGGGCCCACTCCCACTTTCAACACGGGCCCATGGAAGGACCACACACGAGCCAGTGCGGATGGCCACTTCCTCTTTATCGAATCTTCAGAGCCACAGAAGTTCAAAGACACCGCCGTTCTTATCAGTCGGCCTTTTCTCCGAACTCCTCGCCTAGGTCCTGAATCCAAACCACCCTGTGTTTTCAGATTCCACTATCACATGTTTGGCCAGCATGTGTTTCATTTGGCCGTGTACATGCGCACACGTAACAGTGGGCGGGGGAACTTGTTGTGGGTTCGCTATGGTGACCAAGGCAACTTCTGGTACAGGAAGACACTGCTGATCAACAGTGCCCACCACTTTCAGGTGAGTTATTGATCAGAATTATGAGTACTGAAGTCTACAGGTGTAATGGTGTCCTTGTGTGCTGAATCCTTTGATTAACTGGCTGCTACAGCTTTAAATTTGGCACAAAAAGTGCCATTAAAGCTCATACATGTAACTCTGTTGATAATGCATGCACTAAAGACTGAGCAATCATATGGCACTTTTCCACTGCATGGTACAGTTCACCTTTGGGGGGTTTTCCACTTGCTACAGTAACTGGTACCTGGTACCTTTTTAGTACCACCTCGGTTGAGGTTCCAAGTGAACCATACCGTTACCAAAACGTGACGTGTAAACTCTGCTGATCACGGATTGGCCGGAGAGAATCGTCACTACCTACGTCACTGAACTTGCGACACAAACACAACAGAACCGCTAGATTTAAATCAGAGCATTGAGAATTTGCTGTGGGGCATATCCAACAACACCTATTGCAGCAATGCAAGTAGAGATAAACGAAATGCCGCTTTATATTAGAAGGCAACAGTTAATGGCTGTATATTGGACAAATCTTAAGAGTCAGGATGAGGTACATCCAACAAAGAAAATACTAGGAATATGTTGGGAACAAGGAATGAATAAACATAAGAGTTTTGGATGGGTTGTAGAAGAAGATATTAAGGAGATGGGGATAAACAATTATAGATGTATACCAAGAGTAATGTATCCACATAACCCCTTATGGATTCTTCCTCAGCCAGTAGTAGATTTAACATTACTGAAGATAAGACAGAGAGAAGGAAGTAATGAGATGGAAGTAATGAGAGCAAAGGAGTATTTAGGGCTTATGTATGGAAATAATACATAATGTGTTGATCACAAACTCATTCACTCAACCAATTTGTTCAAACGCATTCAGAAATTGTCACGGAACACTGAGAGGAGACAAGGTTAGATCCATGTGCAGAATGTTTATTCATGTACAAATAATCAGAACAGAACAAAAACGTGGCAAAGGGTAATTCAAAACACAGGGAACAAGAAACAGGACGTAACTAAATCAATACTGCCGCAGAGACAGACAGAGTGAGCATGGAATAAATAGGGATGGGATGATGAGTAAATTACCTACAGGTGATCATGATCAGAACAGAAAGACTAGCAAAGGACTATGGGAAACAGCGTTCAAAACATGTAAAAGTGAAATGGGAAGAGCACCCTCAAGTGGCCAGTCCAGGGCACCACAACCAGACACTGACAGAAATAGCTGAATTTGTTTGTGGTTTGTTTGGAGACATTTTCATTGGCAGAGCAGGAATAGACACATTTGTCAATTAGTAGCTTCAACTCGTGGCAACCCAGGAAGATTTTGCACGGAAAATCAAAAGGATGTGACGTGCCCCAAGAACCTTTCTTCTGTTCTATGACACATGCAATGAATGATTATAAAATGCTTACTCAGGTTAATGCTTAAAGAGGTATTCTGTACTGTAATGTCAACAAATCATGCAAAGAAAAGGGATTAATTCAAACTTATAGTCTCACAAAGTCAGATCTATAGTCTGTAGTCTCAAATATATGTTTTAATCAAACTATCATAACAGTGTGATTTTAATTATGTCATCTTTCGACATGATGCCAGTGAATTGCAGAGCTGGTGCAAACATATCCATGTCGCTATGACCAGATGCTTTCTTAACTGCTCTTTTCTCACTGCTGTCATTTTAGTTGTGTTTATTTTGTTATTGAGAGGAAAGCGTACAGAACATACTTACATATTCATGTATACACCACTCTCATCAGCGTGGACGCCATCTGAATATTCATTAACAGTATATCGCTGCAAAGGTGTTTCTAACTTTTTACTTCTAAGTGAAGAACAATGAAGAACACTGAAGGACCATGAATCACTTCAGTCTCTTGTACGTTATGTGTGCATGACTGCAAGCACAAGCAAGTTGCTGGCTGCAGTTCACTTAATGGCCACCTGTGTCGCTAATATCAAGGGCTTATGAATTCTACATATTGCCCCTTTAAATAAAAAATATAAAGGCAGTGGTACTTATTATTAGGTGATTCACTTGTTCTTAAAGTGGTCATATGATGCTGCTAAAAAGAACATTATGTTGTGTTATGCAAATCTTCCCACATCGTGACGTAGACATGTGGGGGCGTGTTAGAACGAGCCGTTTTAGGTAGGTGTGACTGACTCTTAACTTTTATAAAGAATATCTCTTTGGATTTGAGACTTTAGTCTTTGCAACTTTACAGATCTTCTTTATGCACCAAGAGCTTGTAACACTACAAAGAGAAAGGAAAAATTGAAATCGCATCATATGACCCCTTTAATGTGTAAATTTTAATGGTCTAGTAAGTGTTTTTTTTTTTTTTTGTAATAAAGTTTTACGCAGAAAGAAATTAATCAGACAAAGCATAACCAAAGCATACAGTATATGTGTTATGTCTACTGTAGTCCACTTATTTTTAGAACGTTGTTAGCACGTTGTTTGCCATCTGAAAAATATGCACGCTGCAAAAGAAAGATAGACTCTTCTTTCTTTCTTCTTGCTGCTACAGATTTTACTGGAGGGGACTGTTGGTGATGACTTCAGAGGAGATATTGCCATAGACGATCTGTCTTTCCTTGGCTGTCAGCCTTATGATGGTGAAGTAAAAATGACATGCAATTAGTTTCAGGTTAAAAACAAATAAATAAAAAAAACTTGTTAAAATTACATTCTTATTAGGACTGGTAGTGTCAATATGGATCCAGTTGCCTGTTTCAGGATGCCCTTAAGCTAAAATTCTTGGTTTTAATGTAGTTATGTGTGTATATCTTTGTACACTGTAGGTGAATTACCCTCAAAGGAGCCCAGCACCTTTGCCCCCATCCCCACCTTGTCAGCAGCACCCCCTCATAGCTGCCCTTCTGACCAGTTTGTGTGCTCAACTACAAGAGAGTGTGTGAGCCTCAGTCAAGTGTGTAACTTCACACCAGACTGCTCCGATAGCTCTGATGAAGAGCACTGTGGTAGGCATCTCGTTTATCTAATACTTTAATTGAGCAAGGATGGATTAAACTGATCAAAGGTGACAGTAAAGACGCTTATAATTTTACAAAATATTTTTATTTCAAACAATTGCTTTCTATTCATCGAAGAATCCTGATTGATAATAATAAAAAATGTTGTTCTGAGCAGGAAATCAGCATATTACAATGATTTCTGAATGATTAAGTGACCCTGAAGACTGGAGTAATGATGCTGAAAATTCAGATTGGCCATCCCAGGATTAAACAACATTTTAATATATATTCAAATGGAAAACCGTTATTTTAAATTGTAATTTATAATATTTGTAATATATTTAAATTGTAACCGACCCCAAACTATTCATCCATCTGACTGTTTTCTCTGTCCTCAGTGAAGCAGCATTGTGATTTTGAAGGGGATGCTTTTTGTGGATGGTATTTAAGTGTCCCAGCCACTCCTGTTCCTCCTCATGCCTTTCGCTGGCAGACAGGACAAGGGGAGAATATTCACCAAGGAGAACAGAACCACAGACCTGCTAATGACCACACACTGTGAGCAATAAACAGCATCATTTATTGGAATGTGTTTGTGCTTTCGTTTATAAATGCATGGTCAGGTTTACATATATTTTGCTGTGTTTTTGCTTTACTGTGTTTACTCATCTGTACACGTGTTCGTTTTGCAGTGGTTCATCAGAGGGTTGGTATATATTTGCGGACAGCTCCAATGGAGGATATGGTCACACCACTGATCTCTTGACTGCTCCCATTAAAATAACAGGGCCCCAGTGCACTCTTGTGTTCTGGTATCACATGAGTGGCTTTACTGTTGGAACGTTGCAGGTGCAGTTATCCAGAAATTATGAATATAATTGTTATTCATTTGCTGCACTGGTAACCCATGTCTAGAAAACATCCAAACATATTATTAACGTGACAGAATAAATTTCATGCTTCATTTAGTCTTTCATTGTGCTCAAAGTCTAAAATGGTTGGAAGGATTTTCCAGAGAACAATTTGCAGTTTGTCACAACAGTCTCAAAACTCTATGTGCAGGTCTTCATCAAATCAAGTGCTGTCACACATGAAGTTTGGTCCCAAAATGGTAACCAAGGCAACCGCTGGAGGCGGGGCGAGGTCTTCATAGGAATCTGTCATAACATCCAGGTCAGTGTTTCTGTTTTGTGAGGACAAATAAATACTTCTTCAAAAAGTAAATAAATGAAAATAAATGTGAAAATACATTTTCAAAAAGAAGTTTTTGAATGTCCAGTTTTTTCCCCTTTGGTTCTCCAGTTGTGCCTAAACAACTGCAAATAATACACCAACAGGTACTGTCAGTCAACCACATTACTGTTCAAATGTCTGAGGTCAGAAAGATTTGTTTTTATAAAATTATACTTTTTAGCAAAGATGCATAACTGAATAAAATGGCAATAAAGACAATTATAATGTTGCCAAAAACTTTTAAATAAATTCTGTTCTTTTTATAGAATAGAAAACCTTCTATTCTTGGAATAAAGCTAAAAAAGTATCATGGTTTGCACAATATTATTGTTTTTACTGTAATTTTAATCAAATGAATGCAGCCTTGGTGAGCATAAGAGACTTCTTTCAAAAAAACAACCCCAAACCTTTGAACCATAATCTGTCAACCAGGTAAACAAATTTTATAATATTTGTTTAAAAAAATGTTTTACATTTCATAAAGGTGATCAGAGGAGAACTGTATGTGTTTAGTATTCCTGAAATGTGCAGTAAAATGTTAAGTGTCAAGCTGATGTTTGGACTGTTGATGCTTGATCAGAAATATCATGACCTTTTCTCCATCTGGCCCTTGCATTATTAATATTTATCAACACTTCTTATATATAAACACTCTGACAAGTTCTCTTCATTGTGCTAGATACTTCATGACACCCTCAGTCATTAGTGCTGACTGCCCTTTTGCTGTGTACTATCAAGGGCCTTAGTGCAGCAGCTCTTAAGCACTTCCAATTCACAATCTCTACATGTATATTTTTCTCTTTTAGTGTTTCACACATATACTTGTTTGTGCTTTTCTTTTAAGAGAATCAATCGATTTTGAGTGACAGCTTTTCACATTAGTCTGTTTACCTGACTTGTCTCATAGAGTAAATGTGTGCTTTGATTTGTGCATTTGACTATGCAGCCGTATGGAAAGTACTGTGGAGTAAATGAAGATGTTTACTGCAGTTTAAAAGCATGCATATTTTGGTTTATGAATGTATCAATAGGTGGGTCTTCGAGCCAAGAGAGGCATCAGCTACATGGGGGATATTGTTGTTGATGACGTGGCATTTGTGGACTGTGCCCCTCCAATAACGTCAGATCTTCCTTGTGCTAACAACAAGTTCATATGTGCCAATGGTCACTGTATCTCTGAGGACAACTTGTGTGACTTTATTGATCACTGTGGAGATGGCTCAGATGAGAATCATTACATATGCAGTGAGAAACAAATCTATCATCCTCTTCCCTGTCACTTGTAACACAGATGTTTTCAACTGTATTTCAGTGGTCAGTCACAGAATTTGTGTATGGAATAACTTTACACCTCACATACTGTATTGAATGTATACGACCGTATTTGTATTTTGACCGTAAATGTATATTGCATGTACAGTCGTGTTTGTTTTAAAGGGTTAGTTCACCCAAAAATTAAAATACTGTCATGATTTACTACTTTCCAAACATGTATGATGGTTTTTAGTTATGTGGAATACAAAAGAAGATTTTGAAAAACATTTTGAATTTTCTTTTTGTCCATACAATGTAAGTCAGTGGGCTCCAATATTTAACAATATTCATGTTTTTTTTCCCCCAGAGGGATACAGCGGTCGCTGCAATTTCGAATTTGACCTTTGCTCCTGGAGACAGAGCCAAGATGATGACTTTGATTGGTTGATAAAACCAGGAAATATGCACACACATGGGACTGGGCCATCCACTGATCATACCCTCCGTAAACCATCAGGCCACTACTTATATCTAGATGGGTCCTTCCCACAGACAACTGGACATACTGCCCAAATTCAAGGACCTCTTTTCCACCACTGCAGCAAAGACTGCAAAGTAAGTGCTCACTGGTGTTTTTATGTGATTAATTCACTGAAGTCCAGGATGAGTTAGTACTTGCATTATATTCAGTTCAATACTATGAAAACAATCAACAAAAAACAGTATTGACAGGAATGATAAATGTGACATTTCCATAGACTTGATCAGTGGTACATGCTTTTTGTTTTTCCTTGTTCATATGTCCCTGCTGCTTCCTTTTATTCATGGAAAACTGATATTTGTTTGATAAGATCAGCATCTTTGACATCTGTGGTGCAGATGTCACCAACAACATCAGTAAACTATTTGCAGAAGTTTACAGTTGGTAGTTTCCTATTTTCAAAAAGGATTTTTGAAGGTTTATGGAAGCATTAATTAAACCGACTGACTATATTCAATCCTATTAATTGGCTTAGAAAGAAGAGTAATTTACTGAAAGTAGTTTTATTTTTTTAAAGTGAATTTTCAATAAATAGTATTTCTTTGTAAGTGGGTAGGAACTCTTTTTTTTACTGAAAAGATAATGGCAAATTTGTTTGTGGGTTTACATATTAGAACACAAATTTGAAATCTGGGCCTTTCTTCCCCCGGTTGGGTATTGGGCATTGGTTGGGTATTAATTCACAGTTTCATAGTAATACCCCTTTTAAATGTTTTTTTTTTCCAACTAAGAGGTAATGGTATACACAACAGTGAACATTGGAGTCAGCAGCAGTTCTGTAATGTCCCTGCTGTGAATGTCAAAAATCCCCCAGCACTGCATGTAGCCTCACAAAATGTTACAATGTAGCTGCCGATCATCTACCAGTCCAAAAAAGCTTTACCTCTACATAGTTTTATTCTACCTCCCTACAGCAAGGTGGCTTCTTGGCCCTGGACAATACAGAGGGATTCTTTAAATAATACTTGTGTTTTAAGGAAGGTTTTATAGATTGATCTTTTCAATTAGATCATTAGCACAATGAGGATATTTAATTCCCCTGCATTGCTGGATCCATAGCTTTTGCTGAATATAATGGGAGGAAGTGAATGCCACGGTTTGTCTCTGTTACTGTGAAGCACATCACTCAGTCATTGAGCCAGCCGGCAGCACTCAATCATCCTGTCAAACACACACACACACACACACACACACAAAATGTCTGTGTGAGAAAGAGGAGCACCTTTCAAAGCTCTCATCAGTTTGTGTGTGAAGGCAATCATGTTTCTGGATCTCCTCTAACTTGACAGACTGTGTTCATATTTTTTAGAGGTGTCTGTGTGTGAGATAATTAGCCCGTGGAGACTCATTTTCCCATTGTCCTCCCATTCAGCTTGCATCAATCAATCACAAGAAACAGTTGAAGAGGAGGAGTTTTTGTGTGTACTTGTCAGCCTTGGTTAGATGTTTTTAAAATTGTAAATTACAGTTAGGAACATACACGTTTTTTGTTGTTGTTTTTATATTTTGTGTCATATGCTTAGTGAAATTATAGCAAATTTGTGTGTGACAGAATCAATTGTCTGATCCTAAAAGGTCAGACTCTTCCACTAATTCACCAGTCAGTCAAACACTGACAGGAGTCATTTACACATACATACAGAAACGAAAGAAGAATATCAGCCACCATGACAAGCACAATCAATCAATAAAAGAGAAACCTTTCAAGACTCTCTTCCAAAGAGACACTGTCATGGCAAACTATCTTAGCAGATTCGCTAGTTTAGCTGAAGTGTATTATTGGTACAGCTGTAGACGGAGTCTGGAATTTAGCTGGAATTAGTCTAAATATTTTTTGGATTGGAATATAGTATTATATTGACAGATGATCTAAATGATTGAAACCAGCAGAAATGCATAAATGTCTTTATGAGAAAGTTTAATTGATTAATTGAAGGCATGGATGTGTTCAAAGTTTGGTTCTGACTTGAAGCCATCTATGTTGGCTGTGCAGAAATAGACAAACTATTTGGGAATATTGTATCTAAAATGTAAGTTCATCAGTATTAACTGTTGAATAAATAATATTAAACTAGTAATCGTACTGTTGGTCTAAACATCAGCGCTGCTGTGATTGTGGTATATTTGCGTATAATAGCTTATTAGTGTGTTATGTGTAAGCCAGGTTAAAGAGATGGGTCTTTAATCTAGATTTAAACTGCAAGACTTGAAAAAAACTTGGTTAGTAAGATTTATTTAAGAAATTAATAATTTCAATCAGCAAAGATGCATTAAATTAATCAAAATTGATAGCAAACATTTATAATTTTATATTTGTTTCTGTTTCAATTAAATGCTGTTCATTTAAAGTTTTTATTTAAGAATCCTGAAAGAACACATCACACTGTTTCCACAAAAATATAAAGCAGCAGAACTATTTTTTAACATTGATAATAATAAGAAATCAAATCAGCATATTGGAATGATTTCTGAAGGATCACTTGACACTGAAGAATGGAGTAATGGCTGCATGCTGAAAATTCAGATTTGCATCACAGTGATAAATTACATTTGAAAACATCATCTGTTTTTATGCATTAAAATATTTATCTATGTGTGTGTTTTCGCAGGATCCTGTCCACCAGGTTCTCTACAGTGTACCAATGGCAATTGCTACAAACGAGAGCAGAAATGTGACTTCACTGATGACTGTGGAGATGGAACTGATGAATTGGATTGTGGGACATCCTGCTCATTTGAACATGGCCACTGTGGTTGGAAAAGCAGCCCGGCAGACACCTTTAGTTGGGCTCGTGGTGTCGGCTCCATTCATATGATTAGACCTCCTCATGATCACACCCTTAAAAATGAAAGCGGTAAGACTATATGCCACTGCATATGTACAACAAAAATGCATGGATCTCACATGGAGGCCTAACCTTCACACCCACATAAGAAGCATATTGTAAATAACGTGTCTGCACATTGACATGACTTAAACAGATAGAAAGCAAACACTCCTGATCTGATACCGTTTTAAACCAGTGTAAGTATATTCACTCAAACAGTGTTCTAAACAACACTACTTCATAAATAACAGAGCATTCACAATGGTAATTGCAGTACATCCTGCACCTGCTACTTAGATGTTTGAAATAAGATAATTTATTTATGTGGAGATGTTTGCTCATCATCTGAGGTTGTGGGAATGGGATGATACTTGAACTAACTACTGTATCAGTAATTCAGCAAGTGAATTTTTGTTGTTTAACATATGGCCCTTTAATTTATGCATTTCACAAGTTCACCTGCATATCCAGTCATAATGAATTGATGAAATAATGAAAGAATTGTCACTGAGGTGGCTCAGTGACTGCTATATATGATAATATTTGACAGGACTGATCAGGCTCCTCCCAGACTTGCTTTTAGAAATACCCCTTTTTTTTATTAATACACCCAGTGCAATAAAAATGAAAATTTCTCATGCAAGCTATGAAGTCTTGCCAGTCTTAGACATGGTTTTATGATTTCAAGGCCCCATCTCTTCAGTGTAGCCTCCTTTATTGATTTGGTGCTCTGCTTCACTTTATCTCAGCAAGATATTTGTTATTAATAAAGTAGTTGTGAGCTTGAGATTCTGTGTATATCCTTTCATAAGCAAGGTTTTCTAGCATCAACAGAACTGTATGAGTCCCAAAATCCTGTGAAAGATACAGTAAGTGGGAAAGCCATGCTTGATGACAGTCAGAAGTTTTAGCAGAGACCTATAGATTACAATTGGCAGTCCTATATTTCTATTATTTCTGACTCAAATAGCATGCATGATTTCAGTTTAGCTTCATCCCTGTTTGAGTTCATCTGTTTGTAATTTTCAGAATAACTAGACTTTAATTTGGTTGTATGCCAGAATAGGATTAGTGCATCCAAAATTATATGCTACATTCAAAAAATAAAAATAAAATAAAACAATACTACATTACTAAACTTGCCTGTTTAGTGTACTGTTTTCAGTGAATATTTGAAATACTCATGCATGCATGCCTTTTAGACTGATAATGCCCACAAATCCTTGCTTTATTTTCCTAACCAATGGAAGAGGTGGAGTTTGCACTATACATTTTCAGGAGTACGGGCATGCAGATTTTTATCAGTCTGCTAAAATTAGTTCTTCTGAAAGTGACCCAGCCAAAGTTACAAAAGTGTGTGAAGTTTGTGGCAATAAAGCTTGACTAATGCTGCCAGAATGTAGGTTTGAGCACCTCTACCACTGAGGAAGTATGTTCCATGATAAATTTTGTTGATGATATAAAAGGTATTACATGGGTATTATTAATGTCAGTCTCTCCCTACACAGGCCACTTTGTATATCTGGCAGCCACTCCTGTGGGATTGAAGGGTGATAAAGCTCACATGAGAAGTTCTGTGTGGAAGCAGTCTAGTGCCATATGTAAACTCACCTTCTGGTACTATATTTCTGAGAAAGCCACAGGAATCATCCGGCTCTTCGCTAAGGTACATGACTAGATCTTACCAAGTGGAGCAAACATAAAGTGCCACTGGAATATATAGCTTAAATCAGGGAAAGTGTGGAGGTCTTTATAGCACTGTTGACATAAGCTGAAACTAGTGTTACTTGCTGAAACATGTTCTTACATGACTTTTCAGTGCTGTGTTATGTGTGTTTCTTAGCTGAGATAAACCATTTAGCACTTCAAGTTTGTGATATGAAACATACCTCAAGAGGGATTATGTGCAATAAGGTCTTCCTGTGAGGAGCATTGGGAGGTGATAAATGTAGCCTAACTACAGAATTATGAAAAATGTTAAAGAAAATAGGGAAAAAACATGTTTTGACTTAGTATGAAACAGAAATGTGATTGTCTTTTTTGCCTACTGTGACATATACCCAAATGAAACGGCTTCTTGAATGGGACAAAATGTAGGATGGGGCTTGATTTTGTCCAGTGGGAATTGATTGGATCATTGGATTGTTGGCATTTTCTGTTTGCTGTTATTAGGGCTCATACATTTAAAAAAATATATGTGTATAATAAAAATGTATAAATGAATTAGCAAAAGCTATATGTATTTTGCCTTTTCTGCATATGTGATGGATAGACAGAAAATGAGCTGAGGGAGGTGTGGACAGAGCGGCAGATGCAAAGGGAATGGAGAAGAGCGGAGGTATCTCTGAAGAGCCTGAGGAACTTTATTCTCATATTTGAAGCAGTTCGAACACAAGACGTGAGTGGTGGAGCGGCTCTGGATGACCTGCAGTTCATTGACTGTGCACCACGTAAGTGTTCTTTTTTTTTTTCATTCAGGCCAATTGATTTCCATTCTTATTGTTAATATAGCTTTAAACAAGCTTAAATTTGATATCTGACTAGCTAAGCTGATGTGAGCATAAATGCCAATGTAAGCTTGAGACGTGCTCTATGAACAAGTGAAAGCTGCAGGAGAGTTTGACTAGTTCGAGCAGTGATGCTCAGAGGGAAGCAACAATGCCTCCAGTTCTCATCTCCACATTTATTTCCCATGAGTCTCTTTTGCTTAACGTTCATGCATAAGCTTGACCAGCTCAGGGCTATGAGGGTTGTGCTCAGCAGTGCCTGATGGAAAGCAGTACCGCCATCTAATTGGATGACAATTGATTTGCTAATTTTGAAAAGCCATCGGGGAACAAAACGAAAGTCAGAATAAGTTCCTCTTTTGGTTCCCTGGCTTGACATGGAAAATGTCAGATTTAATTTGCATACTGGCACTTCTAAATCACAGTAATTACACTTGAGCTTTTGGATCATTCAGTGAGACTGTGTGTAAAGCAGAGATATGAAACAATATGTGATCAAAGTTTAATTCATAGTTTTTTTTTTTTAAGTAAATGCAGTGGTTTTCATTAGAAATGAACATTCGTGACTTTATCATATTGTCAGACTTTTGGACCTGTTTTGCCCCCGTAGTCCTTCCTGTGTTTCCTTATTTGGTCATATTCCTGTCCTCGTTTAGTTTGATTATGTGCCATTGATGTCACCTGTGTTCCCCAATCATCCCCTGTATAAAAGTCCTAGTCTGTTCAGTTTGTGTTTGTCAGGTCTACTCGTTCTCTACGTGTGTTGGCTATTGTGGATTATCTCTTGTGTTTCCTTGATTAAAGACAGTTCTTGTTTACTCGTGACTCCTGCGTGCTTCGTCAACAGCGTGACGTGTCACATGACACATATATTTTAGGTGTAGGGACATGACCCTTTTTGGTTTTGAAATGTACAACAAGTTTCACCACACCCAATAAATAATTCAACTAAACTACAGTTACTCACAGCTGTCTGTAATATAATAGGCTGTATAACTTGGATCAGTGCTACAGTGTAAATAAATTAGCTCTATCAAACCGTGAAGAGAAGCAGAGCAATGAAATCTATTTTTTACAACCTATTTCTTTGAGGGAATATGTGCTTTGGAAGGAATTTCTATTCCTAAATTCCTAGACTTTTCACCCCCATGGCATTATAACTCAAAATTTCTGAGAATTAAACAGGACATATTTCAGCCTGAATGATCTTAATTTGCTGTCATGTTACATTCAATGAATTTGAAGCTATTCATACTAAAAAGCTCTGAATGGATGGTTTTATTGCTATTTTGAGCAATGATGTTGAATATGATCATACGTCACACATCATTTGGATTTCACATCTTTTCATTGTTAGATGATCATTTTTGTTATTAGGTTACCTTTTATTTATTTTTATTTTTTTAAATTATGCTGTTTCAGATCAGTGAGACTGAAAGAGTTTCCTTGTATTTCAGGAGCTGTGCATCCTGGATCATGCCCTGCTGTTACAGATTTTGTGTGTAATAATGGAGACTGTATAGAGTATCATTTGGAGTGTGATGGTAAAGCTGACTGTTCTGATGAGTCTGATGAGATGGACTGCAGTAAGTACATCTGCACTAAACTTGAAATTCTGGACTATTAATACAATATAGATACAATGTAAATACAAAATTGATATTAATACAATATCTATGGAGCTAATATCTCATCTGTTCATGTGGTCTTTTAGTGAATGTTCCAGGAGCTTGTAATTTTGATATGCCCAGCGACCATTGGCAGGAGACCTGTCAGCTGTCTCAGGATCCTCACGATGACTTTGATTGGGACATAGGCTATGGCAGAATGCTTAATGGGACAGGACCATCAGCTGACCACAGCCCCAGTTAGTAAAACCTAAACTTCACAATGACCTTGAATCACCTGGGTAATACAAATTTGAATATTAAACACACACATATAATCACTAAAAAGTAACATAATGAAATCTTTAGTTTGCTTTAAGTAATTAGAAAATGTGCATTGCTAAGTGCTAAAAGCTAAATATTAAGTTTATTATGTCATAATGAGTGTGTCTTTCTGACTGCCTGAGATTTGAGAGTCCCTTTGGATCACACAGATTGTATTGCCTGGACAGTGACTCTTCTTACCTCCCTTTAACAGTGAAACAGATAGCTTGATAATACCAGATTCTGAATCCAGACAACCACATATGAATCTAAGTCCAAGCCCTTCTACTTTATGTAAATATCTGAGGACAAAATAGCAATTTTGTACAAGTTTCCCATGAATATGGGATGCAGTTTCTCTAAAATTGAAGCCAGCCATCTGAATCATCTAATGATTTGTTGCATGATTTAAAAACCCAAGGGTTGAAGCTCAGAAAAATCCATCACCAAAAGCCATTTTCCAGTTACTTCATCAATGGGTTTAATTAAGATCTGGACTTCTGCTCCTCATGTACTCATGTCCCGTTCTGCTGAAAGATCAGTGTCTTTGAGTGAAATGGTTAAGTGTACATTATTTTAATTGTGAAAATGAGTCTGCCCTCTAAAAGGTGATCGATTTACTGAACCTACTATTGATTTTTCAAGCCAAACAAAGAGTCAAGGAAATTGCTGCACGTCTTTTTGAGTGAAGTGGTGGAGGAGTCATGCAGTGAAATCTAATCATGTTTGTTGTTACAAGCTCTATAATACTATAATAATATAATCTAATTTTTGACATGTTTCTAATATTTGTAGGGGTGTAGTGGTGTAAAAGTATTGAAGTCTATGCAAAATGAAAATTCACCCAATCTGTTTTGTTAATGCATGTCATAGATTTTATGTTATAGTTTTTTTATGCTTGTGAAAGATTTAATTTTTTAACTCCTGGGTAATTTTTTATGTAAAAACGCAACATGCTAATGTGTTTTTCTCAAATTCATTTACATATTATAACTGATTTAGCAGGCAATATTTAATGCAGTGAAGATGACATTTGGATTACTCTTTCAGATGGAGGAGGGGGCTACCTGTATGTGAACTCCAGTGCGCAGACAGAAGGAGATATCGCCAGATTAATAAGCCAGCTGGAGTTTCCTGCGAGTGTCGGTATATGTCATCTGCGCTTTTGGTTCCACATGTACGGCTCACATCACATGGGTACACTGAAGGTGAGATAATAATGCACTTTAATACACATCAATTTTGAAATACACACAACATCTATTACATAAGTTCTAACCATACCATTCAAAAGTTGAGCGTATGTATTTTTTTTTTTCATGTTTTTGGAATAGTCTCTTATGCTTACCAAGTCTACATTTATTTAATCAAAATACAGTAAAACTGTAATATTGTGAAATATTATTTCACTTTACAGTAGCTGTTTTTAATTTTAATACTGTATATTTTCCTGTGAGGGAAAAGCTGAATATCCAGTCTTCAGCATCACACGACCTTTCAGAAATCCTTCTAATATGCATATTTGGTGCTCAAGAAGCATTTTTTTTATATAATTATCAGTGTTAAAAACAGTTGTGCAGCTTTATTCATTTATTTATTTATTTATTTTAATTTGTGTGAAAAGCGAGACAACTAGGTGGTTCAAGAGAACAGCATTTTTTGGAAATAGACATTTATTGTAATATTATAATAAAAATGAACTGCGGTGTATATTAACTTCTTATCTTTGCATTATGTGACAGTATTTTACTCGCAAAAATTAGCATATTGGAGCACTGCAGTCTGCTAGATATCAGTCATAACGAAAATATGAGTAATAATATGAGCAATATGAGTAATAAAAAATAAGTTTTCAAGTTTTGCAGCCAACTGTGCAGGAGTTCAGTGAAATTTCTTCCGCTGTCTTTATTTTATATTGAGAACACCGAGCTTTAAAGGGGACATCGGATTCCCATTTTCCACAAGCTTGTATAATTCTTTAGAATCTTTATGAAATGTCTGTAACATACTTTGGTTAAAATTCCTCAATGGTCACGTAAAACAACACCCTTTTTACCTTGTCAAAAACAACTCTGTTCACAGCGACCCGTTTCGGTGCATGTCTCTTTATGTTAAATGATAATGAGCTACTGCTCACCCCACCTCTCTCTTCCATTTTTTGTGCATTCGGTGATGCGTTACAATCAAAAACAAAACTAATCCACTCATCCTCAGTGGCTCTGATGTCAGGAGAAAATGAAGACTCTTATGTTCACTGTCTTTTACATCCAGCTACAAAACACCTGCATTGCTTACAAGACATTGTTGTCACTACAGCTGCATGAGCACAGAGAAAATGGGGATTAAAAAAAAAAAGAAGTGAAAGAATTTTTATCATTGTATGGTGGTTGTGTCCACACACTGCTAAGACATATTTATATGCAAACACCATGTAAAAGGGAATTTTGCATCCAATGTCCCCTTTAAAGCACCTCTTGAAAGCTGCAAAATGAATTCTGGGTACTATATTGCAGGTGTATACCGTGGGCCGCAGTGGAACACCCCTGCTAATGTGGGCAACATGTGGAAACCATGGAGACAACTGGCATTATGCTAATGTGATCTTATCAAATGCATCACCCTTCAGAGTGATCGTTCAGGCAGAAGTGGGAGCAGACCAGTGGACTGACATTGCTGTGGATGACATCTCTTTCTCTAGACAATGTCTTGTTGGAGGTACAGAATCACTGATTGCTTCTGATTCATTTCTCTTCCTGAACTGAAACTGGGTTTACCATTTCGTTTCTGTGTATGTGCAGGTCCAGTGACCCCCATCCCACAAACATGCCACAAGGAGCACTTCCAGTGTTTGTATCTGTTTGAGTGTATACCACTGAGTTGGCACTGTGATGGTGAGGAGGACTGTCTGGACAGCTCAGATGAGGAGATGTGTGCGAGTGTGGTACCTGGCACTATGCCTCCTCAGATAGGGTGTGAGACGGGAGAATACCGCTGCATGAACAACAGCTGTATTCCAGCGCTGCTGCTCTGCGATACGGTTTTAGACTGCCCAGATGGAGAAGATGAATATGGATGCCGTAAAACCCAAGCACAAATCTGTTTAATATACATTGTAGTACATCATAGCTGTAAAACAAACAGATGAAATTCTCTGTCTCCATCTCTGCAGCTGTTAAGATATGTGATGATGGAGAACTAGTGTGTGAGGCGACAGCAGACTGTGTAGCGTATCAGAGTCGATGTGACAATATTGTTGACTGCCCACCTTTTGACTCTGATGAGTCCAGCTGCTATGGTAAAATGAACACATTCATTCATCTCACTTTCTTATTTAAAGGGGTCATATCATTCTTGTATTTTTTTGTTTATTATTTAATTATTGTTTATTATATTCATTTTCTGCACTCAGTTACTCTCTCCCCTAAAAATGTTGGTGATTGTGTGTTTGCAAGTGTTTAAATGTATTAATCTGGCTGTATCAGAAAGTTGTGGAAAATTTAAAGATCAAGGACAAGTTTAAAGGGATAGTTTGCCCAAAAATTTACTCACCCTCAAGCCATCCTAGGTGTATATGAGTTTCTTCTGGCATGCCACTCTCTTGTGATAGACACCTTTTAACTTGTATCTCCCTTTCTTATATAACTTAATAGTTTTTTTAACAGCTGATAATTTGACTTGCAAGTGAAATTAATAATTCGTATTAGCAATTTAAGGCTTGGCAACAAATACAAACAACCAATCGTGGTAAGTATACACTACCATTCAAAAGTATGGGGTGAACATTACAGTAAAAACGGTAATGTCATGAAATATTACAACTTAAAATACAACTAAATTAATTTTAATTTATTTTAAATAATAATTTATTCCTGTAATATGCTGATTTTGTGCTCAAGATTTCTTATTATCAATGTTAAAAAACAGTTGTGCTTTACTGTCACTTTTTATCAATTGAATGCGTCAATTGTTGGAAAAAATAAAGGACAAAAATCATAATGACTGTTCATCAGACAATGTGAGAGAGGATGAGAAGAAAGGAATAGACAAAGACAAGATCAGTTTGTACTTCTCTGACTTAATTTCCTAAATGAAAGTTTAAATTTATAGCTTAAAAATGTATGAACAGCATAAAGCACGTCAAATTAAAGTGACTTTTTTTGGAGTTACATAATATATTACTTCACATTACGTGGGTGCTTTCTTCAGGGAACTATCCCTGCAATCTTCAGATTAAAGGAGCTGTGGCCCAGGAGTACTGTAGGGGTGAAGTGCCTCGGTCAAGAACACATCATTAATGGAGACTCTCTTGTTAAGGGTTGCCCCTGACTGAGTTGGAACCTGCACCCTTTAGCTGCAAGCCCATAACTTTAACCACTATGAAAGTAGCGCTTAATCTATGTTAATTAATGGTGTGAAATGAGGTCCTTATCGCATTTTATCATTCAGTTATTATGATGATGTTACCATAAGTCATTATTATATGTGGATGTGCTTTATTTTTCAGAGTGTCCCATTGGGTACTGTCTCAATGGAGGGAGGTGTGCAGTAAAGGAAAACGGACCAGTATGCATGTGAGTTTCTCAAGCACAATAGTACACACAAAATATTAATAATCAAATACTGACTCTTTTTAAAATAGAGTATTCATCTGTATAACAGAAGCCATCCATTTAAAGCAACTAGTTAAAGAGGCTTTATCTTACTGTTCACTTCTCTTGTACTCATGCCTATTAACATAATATTGTAATGTATTATAGCTGCTAATACAGATTAATGCACAGTATTTTTGTTATTATGGAGGACAAAAGTATTATGATTTTTGTTTGGATACAGAAGGTGTTTGTTAAAAGTCTTACCTAAAAGTCTGACCTAAAACCTCCTTTCAGTTTTACCTGGGTAAAAAAATCCCCACCTTCACCTGTCGGTCATGGTCAGGCAGGTGACAAGACCCTGTTGGAGAGCATTGAATTATTCATGCTATCCTACAGTGCCAACCGAATATCACATTGAAATGTGAGCGAGTTACACAAAGAGTATCAATACCCTGACTCTCAGTTAAAGCATGTACTTTTCAGCAGACTGCCAAAGCAGGCTTTCTGTAATTATTGTTCCGCTTGTGCCAAGAAACACAATCTTTCTCTGTTTGAATTAACCCCCCCAAACCCTCAAATGTTTTCTCTCTCCTTGTCTTTCTCTTTGAAATGGTGTATGTCATTGCTAATAAATTACGAGAATTACTTAAAGGGGTCATATGATGCTACATGCACTTTTGCAAGCCGATCTCAGATGCCTGTCTGTGTGGCGTCACACAGACAGGCCCCTAGCACGATAGTTTGATTGACAGTAGCATTTCAGCACAGACTGGACTGGTGTCTTACCTTAGACCCACCCTGAGTGGAGATATATACTATTGCCTGAGTGAGCTGTCATCAGTCCGCCATTGTTTCACTGCCGGAGCAGATGTAGACAAGAATGACTCCTAAGCGATTGAGGTGTTCTGTTGTTGGATGTAATAATGAACATAGCAGTCGTCATTTACTCCCGACATCTGAGCCGCTGAAGTGGATTATGTCTGTTTTTGAAGAGAATGCGCCCTCAATCCACATAAATGTGTCTATGTTCGCACGAATCATTCGTGATCCAGCTTCACCCACAGAAGAAGTGAGTGTACGTTTTTTTTAATAAATCTTTGCATATCGCCTTTCCTAATAATGTGCTTATTAGCAAGTTTCACGATGAATGCGGCTAAAGTAAACAGTCTCTCTGAGAGCAGCTCGGAAGAAAGGGGCGGGGTCAGCAGAGCTCATTAACATTTAAAGGAAAATGCTACAAAACTGCATGCTCTGAAAAGAGCTGTTTTTGACAGGGTAAAAAAGGTGTTTTTTACACTACCATTGAGACATTTTAACCAAACTATGTTACAGACTTTTCATTAAGACCCTAAAGAATCATATCAACTTGTGGAAAATGGGCATGAGGTTGATTGCAGACTAGCTTAAGGACATTCTTTATGTGAAAAGATCTTCCCCACATGCAAGAAAAGGAAAAGAAAACATAAGGAGAAAGTAAGAGAAAGGGAGAATGCGTGTCTTTTTCTCATTACAGAAGCACAGGGAAGGCTGTTGCTGATATTATGCTCATGTGGATGTCTCCAGGCAAATTTTCATGCACTTATTTATTTATTTATTTTTTGGAAAGTTGAGGAGCCAGCATTCCTTTATGAATTATCTCTGCCATTCAAAGTCAGTGTGTGCGTGTTTCTGCAATAATGATGTTTTTCTCTGGCTTTCTCTAGTTGTCCATCACAGTGGATTGGTATTCGTTGCCATATCAAAGAAAAAACTTTTTTTACAACCGCTTCCACAACACCTGTGATACCAGATAGTAAACTAGGTAATCGGATTGGTGAGTATATGCGCATGCAGTTATTTGAATAT
This sequence comes from Sinocyclocheilus anshuiensis, assembly GCF_001515605.1. Lineage (NCBI taxonomy): Eukaryota > Metazoa > Chordata > Actinopteri > Cypriniformes > Cyprinidae > Sinocyclocheilus > Sinocyclocheilus anshuiensis. The sequence continues at coordinate 516,664 of NW_015549621.1, read as the reverse complement.
AAATATACTATTTTCCATGCAGAGATAAGCAACAAAATATGTGTGTAATTCTCAACTCTGCAGCTGTCAGTGTTGGATTAAGTGTAGCTTTGATCCTGGTGGTCATTGCAACTGGAGTCATTTTGTTCTTGTTATTTCAAAGGAGACATTCACTAAAGTAAGTCTATTCACATTCAAATTAACTCTACATATTCGGAAAGTGTCTATAAAATGTACGGGTATTGACTGCATTGTTCTTGACTGAACAGAGACTCCAGTCTTATTGATAATGAAGAGTTGGATTGCTCAACCTTTGACTCTCAGAAAAAGGTCCGTCATATGCCTCAATATATAAATGCCATGATCAAATAAGTTGATTTTTCTGACAGCTCACATTATGCAGTTGCATGTTTGTTTTTAATAGAGACCTCCATTTTTCCTTTTCCATGATTTTCATGTTGAATCTCTCTAATACACTCCCACTCTATTTCTGTTTTTCCCTCCCCACTTACTGCCTTTTTTCCACTTTGGAGCGAACAGTGTTATTCAGTAATTTGAACCACTCTGCAGGTGTGAGAGAGAGCTCTGTCACACTGCTGATAGGAAATATTGAACCGCAAGCTTAAGTTTGTGCGTTTGTGTTGGTGTGAGCATGTGTACATTTAGCGCTCAGTTCTAAACTCGCTGTATTTTGTATGCAGCACACAGTAATTTTCACTCTCCTGTGCAGTAAGGGGTAGTTTTTAGAGAAGTCTGGCATATTTTAATGGCTAACTGAGATTTCTCCATATTTTACTGTTATGCATTCATGTGAGTGAGCTAATTCAAAAATGTAATGCAGTAGGAACCCTAGTGTTTTGAAAACAATAGGGTATATGTCGAACATCACCTGACCAAACCCGGAAAACAGGTCTCATTGCTTCCGCTTGTCGGAGAACGTGTTAACAGCCGTATTAAATAATAGCGATATCTATGGACTTTTAATATAATCAGTTAAACTAGCTAGCTGTTTTTATTGTTGACGTTTTATTCAATTTTTATATCTAAATGTGAAAAGAATAAAAATAAAAAAAACTTTTAGATATCAGTCCGCATATGTGATGGACATTGGTTATGATCATCATTGGTATCTACTTTGAAGGCATCTTGAGTAAAACTGCTTCATATTTAACGAAGCATATGCAAAACGCTTGAACCGGAGGTGACAAGACCCGGTTAACAGAATACGGAAGTCTGTTGCGCATAACCCCTATTACTGATTTTCATAATTATTTGAATTTTCAGAAATCAGAAAGAATCAGAAAGAGCTTTATTGCCACGCGCTGTCCGGGATGGCGTCATTCAGCCAGGTTTCCGTGAAACACAGAGCAGCAGAGTGTGAAAAATCCTTATTTGTCCGGGAGAGCAGAGGAAGTTCGTCCGTTTTGTTGGGTAGAGAGCGGAGATTCGCCATATGGATGCTGGGCAACGGCGTTCTGAATCCGCGCTTACTGAGCTTCACGAGCGCGCCGGCTCGCTTCCCCCGTCTGCGCTTCCTGAAGCGCTTGATCAGCGCAGCAGCTCCGCCGACTACAACGTTCAGCAAAACGTCCGAATAAACGAAATCTGGTAGAAGATTGTGTGGCGTGTTCTGCCGAATGTTCAGCAGCTCATCCCTGGTAAAACTGATCGTGTTTGAGAAACAAAAAAACAGGAAAAACTAACAAAAACAATACAAACACTGGAGAGCCAAACACTGAGGCTGCCGTCTGCGGCGCCATCGCTGTAAGAACCCACTGTAATTTTTTAATTCTAGTCACTTATTATGCTAATGTAATTTTCTTGTGAACTTTGGAAAGATTATATATTAAAGCATTATTATTATTATTGTTGTTGTTCCCATAGCTGTCATTTTATTAAACAAGATTACTGTGTAATTCTTATTTCAGCTGCCCTCTCTTGAGGTTAGACCCAGGTGGCCAGTACATCCTCGACTAAACATCAGCGTTTACCCGTGGAGAGAGGATCCAAAGGTATGAAGCTCAGCTTGTCATAATTAACATAGTGATTATTCAGTTCCACCCCAAACACACGTTTAGTTTTAAAAGACATACCGGTGATGTACAATGAAATCTGTGGACTGTTTTATTGCTCTGTACTCATTTTTACTGCCTGCAGTTATAGTTTTGATATGCAATGATTTGACCGAGGCTTGGGACCAGAGGACCTAAGTAATACTTTAATCTTCTGCTTAAGCAATGCATTAAAAAATGTACCAGAGGAGAGAAGGCAACCAACAAATCATAATGGAAGAAATGTCCGTCATAATGTCTCATCATAATGATCCCGTGCTGAAGAATTGCTCTTTATAAATGGATAGAGTCAGTGGTTTTCATTTGTTCATCTGGGCCTGTCTTTGCTTGTGTGTGCTATTCAGGTCTCCAGCTCAAAGGAAAACAAGCTCTCTTTCTCCAACCCACTCTACAAGTGCTCAAACAGTCCTGAAGCTTGAAGAAAACACACACGCAAACACTGGCTGTCACGTCCCTATAGATTTAGAGTGTTTTCCACTTCATTTGAGCCTCCCTGATAACATGGCTGTACTTGCTTAAGGTTTAGAGGGCTTTTTTTTTTAAACACAAACTCGTGGGAGGAAAAATTGAGACCACAAACAAGTTCCAATTAAGCAAAATGAAGCAGTTAAACTATATCTGTCATAAAAAAGAAAGTTTCTTATAATAATCTGACATGTAACACATTCCTTATGTTGTGAAATCTCTCTGAGGCACTGAAATTAAACTTCAATCTTTCTTATTACAAGAGCTAACACTTAGCCCCTCATGTTATGCTGAAAGATGCCTGTATGTTCAACAGCTCAATTAATAGTATCTGATATAATCCTAGTGAATGTTCATGTTCAGTTTTAAGACTTTTTAACATTTCTTCCTATGATTTAGAAGGCATTTTTTAAACATTGTTTTATTTTTTATTGTTTCATTGAAGATGCCAAACGGTGTCTTTCATAAAAATAAAGGTAAATGTAAGAAAATCAAAGCTTTATTAAATTAAATTTAAAATTTAAGATGACCACAATGTAACATTAATCTGGGAAGGTTTATCAAATCCAGTATGGACTCTGGGTGCCATTTTAGAGATTGTTTTGTTTTCATAGCCTGTTCTCCTTCCAGATCTCTGTGGGTTTGAGAATATTGTATTTTCATTACTTTAAATGTGTGTTCAATCACCACTTGGTCTCCTTTTGGATTCAAGCAGACCACATTTTGACAGATGATAAAATTGAAAACTGTAATGATACCAAAACATAAACAAAGACAAGTGAAGTAGTTAACTGTGCAGTGGCAGTGTTTAAGTGAAAATGAAAAATGTTCTTGGTTCCAGAACACTGTAACAAAAGCGGTACATGTACAATGATGAACTCTGGGGAAATATGGAATGTCTCAGTATTACAAATTGTCAGGTTGTGGTGTTTGTAATCCTGCATTGTTTGTCCTTTTGTTTCTGGCTCTCTTTTATCAGAAGTCAAAACAAATGCTGTGATGATTTGTCATAGCTCACAAATTAACTACAAAGCATTAAATGAAACAAGATGATTTGATAAGAGTGTACGAATATAGATGAATTATTAAGGAAATGTGTCATTGTTCAGACTGTAACACTGTGTGACACTGGTCAAAGATGTTTTAGAATTACATATTCATTAAAAACATACAAATTGGATTTTTGAAATGTGCTCCACATTACATGATTATCAATAAGCCAACACATTGTGTTTTTCTCTGAATATCTCTGAATCAGGCTCACACAAAGATCTGAATTCAAACTTTAAATGCAAAGGCAAACTTTATTTGCATCATGTTGGATTGAGTCAGTAATCTCTTCATGAAGTATTCATATATATTGTTCAAACACAATGATTATAGCCTTGAAAAAAAAGTGTTATTCCAAACAAATAATGTTTAACAGAATTATGTTCTTAGTTTGAGTTATGTATTGCATTTTTATTAAATCTACAGAAGCACAGATTCATTTTTTACATTGCACTCAATTTATTCTCTCACTCACTCTCTTTTGATATCATCTGTTTTGATTCTCACACGAACAATTCTAATTAACACATGCAGTGGCTTCCTATTGTGTTTATTAATACAGCATGTTTGAAGACTTTTACACTTACATATTTAGTTTACACTTACTTGAGGACTTTAAAGAGAGTTATAGATAACATATTGGCAACTGGCTTACACTTAAATACATTACCTTGCAAACCCCTATCAGAGGAACACTGTCATAAACATGAGCACAATAAATCAAGGCCCTCAGATCCAAAACCAAGATTTTCGGGCAGCGTTTCTACGTATTTTGGCTCTTGATGCAACATTGTAAGGGTGTTTAAATTGGAATGCTAATGTGTAGGCTTTAGCATGCTTCATCCTTAAATGTTTTTGCTAGGCTGCTTGTCCTGATCTAAAGGAGCAGCGGGAGGTGGTTAGTGCTCAACCACAGCTCACTGCCTCTCAGTGCTCTAGAGGGACTCTGCCTGGCAGATAGTGTGGAAAAGCCTGCCAGTGCCATTCCCAAACATTAATGTTCACACCCTCCATTGCCTGTCTTGCCTCTGGGCTCTCAGGAGGAGACAACAGAAGCAATCTTTATAGAATTTAATGTACTAACATCAAGGACAATTAGTACAGAGAGCGATTCGACATTCTGATCCATAATTCTCATGCATACAAGATGTAACTTAGTAAAAGTCTAAATTATGTGAATCACTGGTTCTTAAAACATGGGTCAAAACTGACTTGAAAACCAGTATATTCAGTTTTGTATTTATTTATTCATTTGGGGAAAAAAAAAAAACAGATTTCAGTTTTGTGGTCTGTTTGGCCCTGTTTTTATATATTTATTATATATTACATATGAATATTATCTAGCTTCATTTTTTCCCCCAACATGTTCAGAGGTCTCAAATATTTATTAGAAAAAAAATGACAAATGTGAGATGTTACATTTACTGTATACTGTACATTTGGTCTGATTTAATTACATAATTATGGATTATAATGACTTGTACTGCCTTTTTACGCGTTGCATCGCGCCGCGTAAACATAAAACCATGTCTGCATTTGTGATCGGAGAAATGACAAACAACAAGCCCTACTCTACACTGCCCAAAAAACTCGCTTTAAATATATAAAATATAAAAACTCTTTAAATATAAAAAACGTACTTACAGTCTTTGAGTCAGAACAGCCGGCATTGTAGTCTACTCTCCCAGGAAACAGTCCTCCATAAAATGTGCTGCACACATCTGAATATTTGGGTTGAACTGTTCTGGAACAGTGTTGTAAATACAACTTAACCACTGATTTCTAGTCGTGTCCATTTTTGGAAGACCAAACAAAGTAGTTTCACAACAAAACACAGTGTCAACCACAGCGGCCTTGAGTGAGCAGAGGCCGGGGGATAAAGTGAGGAACGGC
>NW_015549621.1:499752-510571 GCF_001515605.1 Sinocyclocheilus anshuiensis | reverse complement strand
AGTCTGTGCAACTTTACAGATCTTCTTTATGCACCAAGAGCTTGTAACACTCCAAAGAGAAACGAACATTTTAAATCGCATGACCCCTTTAAAAGAGTGGAACTGTTTCTATTTTAAAAACGAATAGCAGATAAAGTTGTCTTAAGAAACAGTGAACTAAGCGGCACTAATACCAAATCCACCTCATGTCTCAGAGTCAGGACACTATTGGTGGTAGCCTACATGTGTGACTCCATCTACACCTCCTGGTTTTGTGGTGAATGCATGGATAAGAGGCGAGTTAGATGGGACTGTTTTCTAGATTCTCTCGAACTCTGCTAGGATTTGTTTGGGTCTGGAGTCTCAAGAAACGGGAGCGCGAGCCCTCGCGTCATAGGAGCGGTGAGGCAGTAGCTTCAGCAGTGGGCGCGAGCGCGCGACACTCAAGAGTCCGGGAAGGAGCGCGGAAAGCTCAGCGACTGACCAGACGCTGTTTGCCGTTATTTTACATTTTCTTTGGCGACGACTGAGCAAAAGAAACTGAGGACATCCGTCTCGGTGGATATCTGATATGGCTGGTTCAAGCACGCTCGATGTGTTTGTGGGAATTGTTCTAGTTTTACACGCTTTGGGAAGTGTTTTTCAGATCACCCGAGGAGAATTAACGGCGGAAGGTGAGTGCTCGTGGACTCGAGTTTACGCTATATTGATATAACAGCTGTTTGTTTTGGCGATAGGGATGAGGAATATCAGGTATTCACACCATGACCTGAGTCTATGTCTGTTCGTCACATGTATACCTTTGATATATAGGACATTTAAAATGAAAATATTGAATGTATTTCCATAAGAAGTTGATAGAGTACTTTCCTCTAATTTCAGTCAGTGCATATTCTTTCATTTCTCACTCATGGCAACTTGAGGTTTTCTACGCATTAATAGCCTATTAATATTAATGCTGAATTGATTCTTAATAATGCGATAGGCTATGGGTTGATTGAGCGTGGTTTTGCTGTGCTGTTGTGATGCGCTGTTTGTGTGCCAGTGGCGATGTTTATCAGCAGCTGTTTTCAAGCGGTAGGTGAACGTATTATCGCTTCCTGCAGAAAGAATATGTGTGGGAAAATCTTGCCCCTTCAGCTTCTTTTATGTGGTGCAGGATATTGTTTTCGTTGACTTTGCCCTAAACTTTAGGGCCTAAAGCACATAACCTGTTCATCACTAGAGCAGCTGGGTTTCTAATCGCCTTCTGTGTCGTTTCAGATTGCGCAAGGTTATTTAACGTGAGACACAGGAGGCTTCAACACACTGTAGGCTACTAAACTGTTACTCGTCATGTATACATTAAGAGGAAAGTAGGCTACACTGGAGTAATTTACTCTTCAGGTCATAAACTCCAAGGTGTTTTCCATGTTTCAACACATCCGACTTGAGCTCATTGTGTCCGATTTATAACCTGCCTTTGTCTGTCTGTCTGGGTCTCTCTCTCTTATATAGCGATAGGCTACTATTTGTTTGACCGATATCGCAAGCTGTATTTCTGAATAGCAGCACGATTTTCAGAATAACAGCACAATAGCGTGTGTGATACCGGTTTAAAGGGATAGTTCACCCAAATATGAAAATTTGCTGTTAATTTACTCACCCTCAGGCCATCCAAGATGTACGTGACTTTTTTTCCCAGTAGAACAGTAAAGAAGATTTTTAGCTGAAACCATGGTCCTTGGTGATTCATAGCCTAAATTGCAAGTCAGCGGCCACCGGTTTTTGACAATTAAAAAAAAAGCATATCAAGGAACACAAAATTAATGCCAGTGGCTGAAATGTGAAAGTCTGATTCTTTTCTGCAAAATGGTTCTTTTTGCTTCCAGTCCAAATAACGGATTCACCAGTTCGTTTAGGTGATCACAAAATGACATAACTTGTATGCAATTAGCCTATTAAAGCACACAATAATGATGTGAAACGTGGATGTTATAAATGTCTAAAGCATATAGAGTGAATAAACTAGTCTTCATCAGCTCACCTTTTTACATAAACATTGAGAAACCATAAAAACTTGATTTCACATCTTCATTCAAGTGCTTGGTTCATGCATGCACTTATCACGGCTCAGCAGTTCTTCGTTCCGAGTCAGAGTGACTGCCTGGCACATCCGAAAGTGAGTTTTGATTGAGTAACTTGTAGATCTGTGCTGCTAGTGCCAGTAACTGTTTCAGAAGGTTCAGTACAATTTGGTGAACTGGTTCATCTAGTTCAGGGGTTTTCAAACCTGTCTTGGAGGACCCCCAACCCTGCACATTTTATATATCTCCCTCATTTAACACACCTGATTCAATTCATAAGCTCATTTGTAGAGACTGCAAGACCTGAATCGGGTGTGTCTGATAAGGGAGACATACAAAATGTGCAGGGCTGGGGGTCCTGTTTGAAAACCACTGATCTAGTACACTAAAAAGAACCATTATGTTCACAAACCGGACATTACTCTGGACCGTTTGTCTGAGGCTATGGATTACAGGTAATAATACAGGTAATAATGTTCAGTTTCTTGCACAGACCGATCGTTGCACTTCGTAAGACCTTGATATAATCAGCAGCCAGGGGTATTCATTTTGTGTTTCTTGATATGCCTTTTTTTTTTTTTTTTGCATTTTATGAATCTCATAAGGACCATGGTTTCAACTAAAAATCTTCTTTACTGTTCTGCTGAAGAAAAAAAAAGTCACCTACATCTTGGATAGCCTGAGGGTCAGTAAATTAACGGCAAACTTTAATTTTTCGGTGAACTGTCCCTTCAATAAAACAGTTCTATAAATTAGAGTAAATTTATTCGCTTCAGATCAAATTTGTACGTTTTTCTATCTGTGAACGAAATTTGTTCCAAATGAAGTCAAAACATTTGGCGAGTCAGCGAGCAGCGCAAACACTGGAACAGAACATTATTGCAGCGGCAGCAAATTTCTATTCGCCTCAAAGCGTTCCATTATCACTCCGTTCTGACTCCACTCTGGAGTTTTCAATTTTCCCTCAACTTGTAAAAGAAACCCTGCTCCAAGCAATAGACCCTTTTTACAGACTGTGATGACGTTTTTCAACGGTCATCAACATCTTAAATCCTGTTTTTATTATTTTCATTTCTAAAAAAATTATAACACATTTATAACACTATACATTTGTCATCATTCTTTCTTCTGACTGCTGCTATCAATCTTTTTTTTTAAAAAGTGTTTCCCTGAAAACACTATCGTGGAGTTTTTCTTTTGCTATTTGACCAAATGTTACCCTGGACCACAAAACCAGTCATAAGGGTCAATTTTTCGAAATTGAGATTCATACATCACCTGAAAGCTAAGCTTTCCATTTATGTATAATTTGTTAGGATAGGACAATATTTGGCCGAGATACAACTATTTGAAAATCTGGAATCTGAGGGTGCAAAAATCTAAATATTGAGAAAATCGTCTTTAAAGTTGCCCAAATGAAGTTCTTAGCAATGCATATTACTAATCAAAAATTAAGTTTTAATATATTTACAGTAGGACATTTACATAATATCTTCATGGAACGTGATCTTTACTTAATATCTTAATGATTTTTGGCATAAAAGAAAAATCAATAATTTTGACCCATACAATGTATTTTTGGCTATTGCTACAAATATACCCAAGCGACTTAAGACTGGTTTTGTGCTCCAGGGTCACAAATGGGCATTTTATTATGGGCCCATTGTTTTATTAAAGGGGTCATATGATGCGATTTCAAGTTTAAATACACAAAATAATGATCTTTAAAAAAGCATAATATGACCCCTTTAATATTTTATTTTAATAATATTAAGGTGTTTTGTCCAAATTAACCTTTAGACAAAAAATGACATCAAAATTAGCAATTCTTCTTCTTCTTCTCCATATTATTATTATTATTTATGGAATATTGGAGTGTTTATTTTACCGGCATGAGGGCTGGGCAATTATCCTTCCTTTCCAGCAACCTGTCACTCACATCAGATCACAGCAATTAGCAAACAACAACAATCCTAATCAATTCCCAATAAACAAAATCAAGCCCTGCCGTACATTTTTTCTTGTTTGAGAAGCCATTTGACTCAGATATACATCACAGTAAGGGGAAAAGACAAAGTTATATCATAGTTTCCATTTCATGCTGACTTTAATCACTCACCCTTCGTGGTTTGCTTAATGCAAAATAAGATACCATGCTTAAATAAGTGACAGAAATGCAAATAATATAAACGAATGAAAATAAATGTAAAATATTTGTAAAATGAAAATAAATTATATTTTAGATTTGCAATATTTTTCCAGCTTGAATGCGTGATGTCAAACAGTGATTGCCCAACTTGGAAGTAGGGGATTTCCAAGAGCACTTGAAGGCAGCATAATGTTCAAATCACCCACTCATGCTGCTTGGCCAATCAAACTGGAACTAACTGCTGTGTAAAGGGTGTTACACCATTGGAGAGGTGGTTTAATGTTCTTGTTTTTAATAAAGAATTCAAAATTCTGAAACAGAAACAGAACTCTGACCTAGTTTGTAGCCTACTTTACAGGCCTTGGCAGGATGGAAACGTGAGTTTTGAATAAAAAAAAGAAATTGCAGGATAATGTCTCTCACATGTGAACATTGAGTGTTGTGGTTGTCTGTGTTTTTGCATAATAGTTGATCTTAAATTTCTTGTGATAGAGAAAAACAACAAAGCAGGCCAAAAGCTTGTAAAACATTACATAATCTTATATGTAAATCACCATTGTGTAGCTTGTGATAACCATGACTTTCCTGCCTCATACAGATACAGATCCTGAGACTGAGCAAATGGTAAACATGTTCAGATGATTCTGAATACCGAAACACAGTTCAGGTTGGTAGACAACAGAGTCAACCCTCACAATGACTTTAAGTTCTTCCCCTAATACTAGGTAGTTATGTATAAATTGAGCATCATACCTTTTTTTTTTCTTCTTCTTTATTTATATAGCACTATATAAATACAACTAAGTTGCCCAAAGTGCTTTACAAGGTACACATAGAAAATAACACATCAACATTAAGTAAATAGCGTTAAAAAAAAGAAAAGAAAAATAATACAGTCCTAAAGCAACACCCATTTTAAAATGCCATAGAGAGTAAATTAATTTTTAATTTGTGTCTAAAAATAGCCAGAGTCGGTGCCGTTCTGATAGCTAGTGGCAGCGTATTCCACAGATTTGGACCACTCACCGCAAACGCACGATCACCCTTGAGCCTAGATCTAGTTCTGGGCACTGTTAAGAGTGCCAGATCACTGGATCTTAGTGATCTAGAGGGAACATGTCTTACGAGGAGATCTGCAAGATAAGGTGGAGTGCGGTTATTAATAGACTTAAATACCATGACCAGGATTTTGAACTCAATTCTGTATTTTACAGGTAGCCAATTCAACGAAACAAGGATGAGAGTGATATGTTCATATTTTCGTGCCCGGGTCAGGAGTCTAGCAGCAGCATTCTGGACTAGTTGCAGCCGATCTAGAGATGACTTATTAATATCGCAGTAAAGCGAGTTGCAGTAGTCTAAGCGGGAAAATATTAGCGCATGAATGATTTTCTGAGTATCTGAAAAATTTAAAAACGGCTTAACTTTTGCGATTTGACGTAGATAAAAGAAGCAAGACCGAACCACAGAACTAATTTGTTTATCCATTTTAAGCTCATTGTCAATTTGGATGCCCAGATTTTTGACACACGGTCTCATGTTTGGTTCAAACTTTTTTAGTTCTGTGTTAAGGACTGCCGTAGCAGATGCTGACCCAAATAGACTGATTTCCGTCTTAGATTCATTAAGATGGAGAAAATTTAAGGATATCCACTTCTTGAGATCTTGAAGACAGGACGTCAGGGTTTCTAAAGCCTTTGCATTTCCTTTTTTAATTGGCATGTATATTTGTGTGTCGTCAGCGTAGCAATGAAACGCTATCCCATGTTTCGCAAGAATATCGCATAAAGGTATCATATATAAAGAGAATAAAGTTGGAGCTAAAATGGATCCCTGCGGAACTCCGCAAGCAAGATGCGCCATGGAAGAAGTGAAATTATCAATGTTAACTGAAAAAGAATGGTTAGTCAAATAAGATATAAACCATTTTAGAAGGTTTCCCTGCAGAGCGATACAGTGTTCTAAACGGGAAATAAGAATAGAGTGATTAATAGTATCAAACGCTGCTGATAGATCGAGAAGTATGAGAACCACAGAATCGCCAGAGTTGACTGATAGATAGATGTCATTTAATACTTTAAGAAGAGCTGTTTCGGTGCTGTGCTGAATTCTAAAGCCTGACTGAAATGTATTGAGAATAGAATTACTACTCATGAAGTCATGTAATTGTATAGAGACCACTTTTTCTAAAATTTTTCCATAAAAGGCAAATTTGAAATAGGTCTAAAATTAGACAGTAAAGCTGGATCTAAATTCACTTTTTTTAGTTGAGGTCTGACTGTTGCATGTTTAACTGATCTGGTACAGTTCCAGTGCTAAGACATTTATTTATAAGAGACAGCAAACTAGGTCCAAGCGTCTTTACAATCTGTTAAAAAAATGTGGAGGAATCGTTTCATGCGGGGAAGCAGAAGGCTTTAAGTGATCTATGGTTTCGTAGAGTGAGGAAAGGGTAATAAGGCTCAAACTCACTCCAGGTGGCTCGACAAATATGAGGTTCAATAAAAGTGCAAACCGAAGGTGAAGTAGTCCTTGATAAGTTAGCTATTTTAGTAACAAAGTTACCAAGGAATTTTTCACAGGTCTGAGGATATCTCTGTAAAGGTCTGATTAGGTGGGTTAAGAACATCGTTGATAGTAGCAAAAAGAAGAGCAGGTTTATGCAGGCTTTTGGCAATAACATTCGAAAATATATTTATGCCTAGCTACTCTTACAGCTTTCTGAAAATTAGCCAATGAATCTTTTAAGAGTTTGTAAGAAATCTGAAGCTTATCCTTTTTACATGTTCTTTCAGCCCTCCTACAGATCTGACGAAGAGCGTGAATGTTACTATTATTAATCCATGGATGAGGGTTTGGTTTAATGGGTCTAGATATCAGAGGAGCAATCGAGTCCATAACATTTGAACAAATATTACTAAATATTGTTAAATGTTCTTCAGAGTTTAACAAATGTAAAGGTGAATCAGGTGATGCTGACATGCTCGCTTCCTCAAAAGCTGTAATAAAATTGGCATGGGCCATAGAATCTATCCTACGAAATTTGCGTGATGTTGGCAATGCAAGTTTCAGTAGGGACAGAAACATTAAAAAGAACAGGTTTATGATCGGAAAAATTAGTGTCATGTACCACAGTATCATTCACAGATAATCCATAACATAAAACCAAATCTAAAATATGTCCATTAGCATGTGTGGGAGCAGTGACTACTTTAAAATCAAAAGAATGCACGTGTCACGGTGCACACACACAAGGAACACGGGAACGAAGGAGCGAGGAGACACGGAGTAGAATAAATCAAAAGGGTTTTATTAACAAAGGCTGGGGATCACAGGACTCGACACATCAGGATGACGTTCAACGACTGACAAAGGACAAGAACTAGAACACACTTTAAATACACAGGAACTGATGAGGGGAAGACAAGGGACACCTGGAACTAATGACAATTAACATTGGAAACACCTGGGAACAATGAATTCAAAACACGAGACAGAGAAACTGGAAGACGGAGCACATAGGGAGCAAAGACACACACAAAACCTGGCCCAGAGTCTGACAGCACGAGACTTAGGAAGTCCTTAGACAGTGGGATTGAGTCACAACACACATGGATATTAAAATCCCAGAGTAACAATAACCAAGGATCTGGCATTGATCAGCGCCAAATAAATCGACGGTACCTGATTTATCCGAGCTGGTTCCCGGCATAGAGAGCGCAGGTTGTAGAAATGTATGCCTCTGACATGTGATTTGGATGGGATATACACGGCTGGGTCGCGTGGAGTTGTATACGTGGTCAGATAGTACAACACTTCGGCAAGGCGGACAGGGTCGGCGTGGCTATGTCCTCCTGTTAGTTGGCATAAGCAAGGTTATCGCACGCGAACAGCTTTCCAGAGGAGTTTGCGTTTAATGGCAGTGCCACCTCACCTACCGCGTTTCCTACGACATTTCCTTTTTGTAGGTTCTCCATGCCACCGACGCAAGTAGGCCGGTATATCCGACAGAACAGGTGGAGAAGAGTAAACACAAGGGCTCTGTAGAGCGGACACAGTCCAGACTTTGGTTAAGCTTTGGAGGTTGAGGAGCGTCAGACGATTGTAGACTATTATGGGTGAACTGCCTTAGATTAAAAAATATAAAATAAGGACTAAAACAACTAAAAAAAAGTCCCGTGGGACATGAAGACGGCAAGCCGCAAGCAAAGGCGCCATCTCTTAACAATTACCTAAATGTTATGACCTTCAATCATAACATTTATTTGGGTTAAGATACAATAGTTTAAAGGGGACAAGGGCTTATTGCTGGTTCTCTAATAAGCAAAAGGTGAAGAAAATCCCTTACTCAACAAGGGGGGGTTTATGTATTATGGTTCATATTTGTGGTTCATGTCACCAGTCTGCTTTATATGGTTCAGGAAAAGCAGCTCTGAAACTGCAGAGATATAGAATAGGATAGATGGTGAGAATGTGGGGCCCCCATAAGTAGTTCATCCAGTGGGTTGGGTTTAGGTTTGTATTCAGTCTGTCTTTGTCACCCCTCCCTTTGGCTCCTCTCCTTTTCTCTCTCTGCCCTCAATTTCTTCCTAAGGATTATACTTTTTACTATAACATTTTTTTTCTCTTTTTAGTGAGCATCTACATCTCCTCACTGTGAAATCTCTTAGGGAGTGATATAGAGCTATAATATCTTATCATAATATTGAATCCAGAGCTGCTCCTGGGCTGTAGACCACCTCTGAGCTTGAGTGATGTCTTTGGCCCTGGATTATCAATCCATTATACCTTGGCAGCAATATAAAACTACATCTTGGTAGCTCAAACCCACCATTGAGCATCTCTAGATTGCTTGCTTGTCTGCTTGTACCCAGTGATGCTTTTCTTTTACTTGAACCTTCACAGCTCACATGAGCAGTCAGGTAACTTTATCTCTTCATGTGGTTGAGATGTGTACACATAAAGTGGCTGTCTCTCGGCTCGTGGCCCAGATAAGGCATTATTTATAGAGTACGCTGGCCATCTGCAGTGCTGTGCCAGAAAATACTTTATTAATAGGAGCAAAGCACTGGGTGTGTTTCTCGCGCTACCGATACAACAATATTAATAGATTGTTGCTAAATTCGGTGGAGCAAAGTGAGAGTTCACACAGGTGGAATCCCCCATTTGTGGACCAGATTTTGATACATAAACTAATACTTACAATAAATGCTATTTAAAACATTCTATAATTCTATAATGATGGACACATGCACACTGAAATGTACAGATATATTACATATTCCATACATAGTACCATATTCATGTTCTCACACACACACACACAAACTTGAACAGTTTAGCCTGTTCACTTAGCAATTTTTCTACATGTGATTACAAACCGCATGAGAGAGTCACAATTACTGATTATTGCAGATTTCTGATCTCTTTTTTTGCCCACTTCTCAATAGAAAGTTGCCATGTTAGCACATATGATTCTCTTTATCTCTTGCAAGTCAAGAATATGGCAGATATAGTATATATAGATAGAGTCAGCGCAATTCACTTTTCTGCTGAAGATTAAGAGATAAATTATCGTTATTAAAAATGTAATACATTTAAATGCATTTACAAGGCAGGAATAAACACTTCTGCTGCAGCAAAAGTTTGGCAGCAGAAAGAAAATATGTGTCAATGCATTTTAAAAGTTGGATATATTAAAGCTTATCTATATATATATATATAGATATGAGTCTTTGAGTCTGTAAAAACCTCAACAAACTGAAAAAATTGTTTTATGAGGTAATGTGTAATTATGTAATCTTGTTAAAATGGATCTCATAAAATTGGTATAATAAAAAAGTATCGTTCAGGAACTGGTATCGATGTCAAGATATCGGTATCCATATCAAAAAATTTTGAACGACACCTAGCCCTATTTTTATGACTGTTTTAAAGTTTGCGTTGGCTTTCTATTCGCATTTTTATTATAAATCCATCACAAATCTACTCTTAAAATGTGGTCATATCCTATACTTGTGTAACTGCTCAGCAGCCTGGTGTTGTGGATCCCTATGGACGGTGGGCTGACGAGGGGAGAGATATGTGCCATATTTGAGGACTATCCCAAGAGCTGTGACTTCCTCGGAGCTGGTTGGTGGAGGTTGTATCATGAGGACCCAGGTGTTTGAGATGTTCTTCATTCCGAGTGTTGAACCGGGAGGTTTGCGATGCCTGCAATAGAAAGTTGTCTCCCTATGCGATGTCCATCTGCAGTGATGGTTCAACAGCCGGTTCAGTGAGAAGAAACTGGTTGGTCTTTCTTTTGCTCTTAATATCAGGCAATATCCATCCTAATCCGGGCCCAGAGCTTGCACAGCTTCAAACTCCTGATTAGTTTAAAGGGGTCATATGATGCTGCTAAAAAGAACATTATTTGGTGTATTTGGTGTAATGAAATGTGTTTATGCGGTTTAAGGTTCAAAAAACACATTATTTTCCACATACTCTACATTATTGTTTCTCCTCTATGCCCCGCCTTTCTGAAACGCGTCGATTTTTACAAAGCTCATCGGTCTGAAAAAGCGAGGTGTGCTGTGATTGGCCAGCTATCCAGTGCGTTGTGATTGGCCGAATACCTCAAGCA
>NW_015549621.1:499246-499558 GCF_001515605.1 Sinocyclocheilus anshuiensis | reverse complement strand
AAACAACAAGCCCTACTCTACACTGCCCAAAAAACTCGCTTTAAATATATAAAATATAAAAACTCTTTAAATATAAAAAACGTACTTACAGTCTTTGAGTCTTTGAACAGCCGGCATTGTAGTCTATTCTCCTAGGATCAGGAAACAGTCCTCCATAAAATGTGTTGCACACATCAGAATATTTGGGTTGAAGTGTTCTGGAATAGTGTTGTAAATACAACTTAACCACTGATTTCTAGTCGTGTCCATTTTTGGAAGACCAAACAAAGTAGTTTCGCTTTCACAACGAAAAACACAGCGGCCTAGCATGAG
>NW_015549621.1:497383-498697 GCF_001515605.1 Sinocyclocheilus anshuiensis | reverse complement strand
TTTCACAACAAAGCACACAGCGTCTTTACGACATGGCGGCGGCAACAACAAAACTACAGCGAGAATAAAAGTTACGCCTTCTTTCTTTGCGTGAACATTTGGGCAGCGTTATGCAAATCTTCCCAGATAGCAACATAGATATGTGGGGGTGTGTTAGAACGAGCCGTTTTAGGTAGGTGTGGCTGACTCTTAACTTTTATAAAGAATATCTCTTTGAATTTGAGACTTCAGTTTTTGCAACTTTACAGATCTTCTTTATGCACCAAGAGCTTGTAACACTCCAAAGAGAAAGGAACAATTGAAATCGCATCATATAACCCCTTTAAGTCTAGTAATGGTTTGCATTTTTTTCACCTTAAAGGCCGGGACACACCAAGCCGACGGTCGGACTAGTTTGTTTGGTGTGTTCCACTCGTCGGCTATCGTCGGGCTCACGTCGGCGGCAGTTTGCCCGATTCAACATGTTGTCCAACAAGTCAGTGCCCGAGAATTAAAGCGAAAATGATGAAAACAAGCACCTAAATGAAGGCGGTACAGACAGAAGGCTGTTTAAATGTTACATGATCTTTCCCAATCATTCTAATACGCGAATGTGTTCATAACAACATGAGCCGCTTAAAATAATTAAAGTTATCAACGTTACTGATATTCAAAATGGTAAGCAAGCACTGCTTTGTTTACGTTTCGTATATCTGCGTTTATCTCGTAGATCTTTGTTTCGGTTTCTCCTTTTGAATGACAAATATATACTATTGATAGCTACTGATATAGTACTGATATAGACTGATATAGTTCATTCCTCTCACGCATGCGCAGAGTCTGTGCGGTGTGTTCGAGCGCAGCTTTTTGGTCCGACGCTGCCGTCGTGAGGCGACAACACCATCGGCTTTTGTCGCCGCTAGTTCTTTGAAGTCGGCTTGGTGTGTCCCGGCCTTAACGTGCGCAGTCTGGTGAATTAAATAGACTTAATAAAAATATGGACTGATTCAAAGAACTCTGACGTCATTGTTCTCTCTGAGACATAGTTAAATAAATCAGTTTCGGACTCCATGATACATATCATATAATTTTAGATCAGACAAAAAAAGGTGGTGGAATTGCAGTGTGTATTAAAGGGGTCATAATGAGGCCTTTCGCACCGCGGGAACCTTTTCATAGTACCAGAACTAATTGTGGAACTATCCACTTTTTGGCGTTTTCGCACCACCGGAACTGGTGCGATTTTAGTACCAGACTGCCTTTTTCGAGAACCAAATTAGCTCCTACTCCGGAGCAGGGTCTAACCAGCACAACTGGTACTACCCGTGAAGTAAG
>NW_015549621.1:496053-497317 GCF_001515605.1 Sinocyclocheilus anshuiensis | reverse complement strand
TTGGAGATTCTTAGTCCTCCTTTCCGTTCTTTCAATCGCTTTACGTATACGTCGACTTTCCATGTCCATTATTGTGAAACCCGCGAGACACAACAAAAACACAGCTCCGATCACAGCGTCCTCCATCCTCCTGTTGTTAACATTGTTCTTCTTTGTTTACGTTGTTGAATGCCGCGCACAAATGACGTCGCTGTCGACTGGCTTACGTCACTTACTAGTACGCACTGTCGGTGCGAATGCAACCCTTTAAATGGTACTGGGAAATAGTTCGTGCAAAATTGTCCCAGTACTTTAGTACTGTACATTTAGTTCTGGAACTAAAGCGGTGTGAAAGGCCCTAATGTGTTTGTGCTACTATAACAGCTACACTAACCAAACTAGTTTTTTAGTAGCCTGACATTAGCTCAGCTATTTCCAGAAACATCTTTTTTCAAAGAATTGCAGCGTAATGTGACAAAATGCTGTCACTGTTTTGTTTTTTTAGTTACATTGTAATCAAATGCACTCTCTGAGATACCTTTCTATTTAGAAAGAATATCTCTTTGGATTTGAGACTTTAGTCTTTGCAACTTTACAGATCTTCTTTATGCACCAAGAGCTTGTAACACTCCAAAGAGAAAGGAAAAATTGAAATCGCATCATATGACCCCTTTAACCATAATCATGATATTGTAACTGCCGTGTCTTGCTCACTTTTCCATGAACAACTGCAAATAAATCATAACTGGGACTAATGAAATTCAATAATAACGGCAAACACATTTAACAGTAAAGGCTCATATTTGAATATGCTCTTTTCATTTATGAAGAATTATAAGCGTGTGTATGATGTGATTTAGCCTATGCACATTTGTCCGAAAGCCTGGCAGAGTGATCACAAGACGCTAGGCTAAAGTTGAATATTGTTTACAGAAAGGATGCGCGTTCTCATCTTTTTTTCTGTTAATTATCACGTTGCGCTGCGTGTCTGTTTTTCTTTTCATAGCACCAACTTAGAATGACTAATTTTGGTTTGATTGCTTGTGTTACATGAGGAAAATAATAATTTTGCCTACCTGATGTAATAGATTTAATGCGGGTGCGGTTCGGGTTGCGACTCACGGTCTTTATTATGTCAAACGGTTCTGGTCTGGTACAGAATTAAATTAGTGCTGCTGTCGGATAACAGGTGGAGTGTTCTGTTAAAGGCTTAGTTCACCCAAAAATGAAATTTAGCCCATAAATTACTCACCCTCAATGCATCCTAGGTGTATATGACTTTCTT
>NW_015549621.1:490967-493467 GCF_001515605.1 Sinocyclocheilus anshuiensis | reverse complement strand
ATCACTGATTTCAGTAGTTTTATCTGTTATTGCTACATTTATTGAACGCATCCCTGTAGCTTAACCAGAAGAGCGTGGTGCAACAACAGGGTCATGGGTTTAATTAACAGGAAATGCATAAACATTAAGTGTTGCTTTGGATGAATAAATGTAAATTTATTTTTTATTAGTAAATGTATTAATAAATGTGAGTTTATTTTTAATAAATGCAAATATGTTTTATTTACAAACAAATGAATTTGCACAATTATGCTGTAGATTTACTGACATTTGGTCCGCAGCCCTATTAACATTGTGGTTCGAGGCAGACTGAGCACTTGTGCTAAGGGATGCCTACTTGCTGATAGTTATTGCTCATTACTGAATGTCTTGTTTTAATGGGGGTTGGAGAAAAAAGAGAGACCCAACTATGCTGTCTCAGGGTTTGTTGGCAGGTGTCTGAATTGCTTGATCTAAGAACAGCCCCAATGATATTATTTTCCCATCATGCTTTTCCCAAGGCAGTCAACACCATCATCCATAACTGATGTTGTATTTCTGTGTTTATAAGTGTGTGAATCGGAGTTGTAATCTACAGTGATAAACCTTCTATTATCACTAATGTCAATAACCATTAAAATATCTGTAAGATATCAACTAAATTTAGCTTTTTAATATCTCACCACTCTACTTTATTTTCATTGTATTCTCCTATCAGCTATAATTTTATCAACCTGTGTGATTAAAAATCACTTTTTATATCCAACTGAAGATGTCAGAGCACCATTACATGTGCCAAAACATTTTATATTATCTAGTCATATGTTCTTATTTTAAGATTAAACTAATTGTAATGGCCCACAGTGTTTTTTTTTAAATCATTCGTTTGAACTTGTTGTGGAGTATTGAGGGATTGTTTCTAGGATAATTTAATCAGTGAAACCTAATTGAGTGTAATGAACATGCAGTGCCCCCGCTGACACTTTTTAAGCACAATAAAATTAAGTCTGACATGTTAATTACGAATAAATTATGCATAGTATGCTCTCTGTCTTTGGCAGGAGCTCAGGGTTAATGTCAGTGTGTTGCCAACTAACTATGGTAGAAAATGCATACAGTCATGATTGAAGGCTTGTGAAATGTTACATAACCTTGACGTCTAGTTATGTGGCTGATATAACAGAGGAAGCTATAACTGTGGGATCTTCTGGTGTTTGTGTATCATGCATATCATTTAAAATAACAAAAAAAGATAATTCTGTTATTATTTACTCACCCTCATATCGTTCCAAACCTGTATGACTTTCTTAATATATTTAGTTTGTAGGTGGCTGTGTATATGTTCCTTGTCTTGTTCAGAAATCTTTTCAGGTGCTATAGAGATATATTGATTATTTCATGTGGTGATGCTGTTAACTCACTGGTCTACCAAATTTCATCGATCTTGAGTACATAAGTGCTTCTAATGTCATGTGGATTGTTTTTTGCATGTTAGAGAGAGCCGATATCCCTCTTTCACACATTTACACTCATAATACAGCTGAAGCTGAAACAAGTCACTGTCAGGTTTTATTTCGTGTTGGTCTGAAAAATACTGGTCATATACAGATTTGATATATTCAGAGTCCTGTGGTGACCCCCAACAGATGTACTTCATGAAAACATATAGTTATATCCCAAGGAGTAAAACAAACACAAAGCTCAAAAAGAAAAGAGGTCAGAAACCAGACCGATACAGCAGCTTACAACATACAACAAGAGCAAAAGAAAAAAAGATGGGAGAGCTTAACAAGTCTTGCTAGGGATGCTCATTTCGGTAAATTTTCCCGACCAAAAACCGCTGCTCGTTATCCGAACATTAACCGTTAACTGATAAGATTAGAATATTAAATTAGTATTAAATATATAATAGAATGGACAAGTGTTTGTGATCCATAAAAAAAAATGTAAAAAAATCAATATCAAACATTAAACAAATACATAAAAGACAGAACAGGTAGAACCTCTACATGATAAACAAAGAGAAACAAAAATATCACACCTTGTAAAGTTTCACCTACAAATTTAAATACATAAAGACAAATAACAAAAAAATAAATGAATAAAATAAGATAATAATAATATAAACACATACAGAGGGAAACCTTACAACCCTCTACATTGCGAGTAAATCACTCGCATATGCGACTAAATCTTACTCTGGGCGACTAAATGATGTCTAATATTAGCCAATGGCTAATAAATTCTCAGATTTTACTCGCCAGTGTGTGAGTTGGAGGTTAAGTGTAGCACAGATATATTTTCACTCACAGAACACTCTGACTGAGCGCTTCAGAGTTTCACTCTCCGTCAAGCGATCTGTGCTGTATGGATGTGCAGCGCACCTGTATTTAACGTACCGTAAACTCTAGTGCGAAGGCGCACGACTCTCCGTCGCTTTGTTTCACACACACGCAGAGAGAGAGAGAGAGAGACAGAGAATTGACGCGCTACATGTAAACGATATTCTTTGTTGTATTTT
>NW_015549621.1:489946-490373 GCF_001515605.1 Sinocyclocheilus anshuiensis | reverse complement strand
CACCGGTGTGATCAGTCTTGGCTGGTCCCTGAAGCGTACGATCACACCGGTGTGATCAGTCTAGGCTGGTCCCTGAAGCGTACGATCACACCGGTGTGATCAGTCCTGGCTGGTCCCTGAAGCGTACGATCACACCGGTGTGATCAGTCCTGGCTGGTCCCTGAAGCGTACGATCACACCGGTGTGATCAGTCCTGGCTGGTCCCTGAAGCGTACGATCACACCGGTGTGATCAGTCCTGGCTGGTCCCTGAAGCGTACGATAACACCGGTGTGATCGTATAAATCAATGAATAAAGGGTTAATGATAGAACTTTAGTCATTAGAATTAAAACTTGATAACCATTTATGAATGCATATTTGTCATTTTAACTGAACTTCGGACTGGTGGTGGTACTTTTTTGGTCATTCAGTGTTTCTGTAAAAAAA
>NW_015549621.1:487418-488534 GCF_001515605.1 Sinocyclocheilus anshuiensis | reverse complement strand
ATATATATATATATATATATATATGTATATGTGTGTGTGTGTGTGTTTGTAAAATGGCACAGTTATATAAATATCTGAAAGTACACTCTTAACATCAGTCAGTCAAGCATCAATATTATCAATATTATTTAACCCTTTCGCACGTGAGTTTAAAATATTCTAGCTGAGCCCCGAGCGTGTTTAGGCGACGATCGTACGCTTCAGGGACCAACCAAGACTGATCACACCGGTGTGATCGTACGCTTCAGGGACCAACCAAGACTGATCACACCGGTGTGATCGTACGCTTCAGGGACCAACCAAGACTGATCACACCGGTGTGATCGTACGTGTTAAAGGGTTAATGATAGAACTTTAGTCATTAGAATTAAAACTTGATAACCATTTATGAATGCATATTTGTCATTTTAACTGAACTTCGGACTGGTGGTGGTACTTTTTTGGTCATTCAGTGTTTCTGAAAAAAATAAATAAATTGGGGGGGGGATCAAAAATACTGATAAGATAATAATGATACGAATCATTTATTTAAATGTCTGAAACCTAAAATAAGCATTATATGGTTGAAAACACTGAATATTTGTGATAATATGACAAGCGCTCAGCGTGTCCGATCTGGCTCGCGCTAGCCAGAGCGCGAAAGCAGATTTAAATTCAGTGTTTTCAACCATATAATGCTTAGTTTAGGTTTCAGACATTTAAATACACATAAGTACTAGCAAAACCATACATTTATAGTTTGTAAAATACACGCTGATGTCTATGGAAACGGAAATAATGATCCTAACAAATATAATCTGACGACATGTTTTTATTGATATCATATACAGATTGTGTAGGTAACTATAAAGTTTACTCTGCTCTTCTCCCAGTTTACCGGAGACCTAATTTAACGTGTTTCGGGAGGAGAGGATGAATTTGCGCGTTGTAAATCCCACAGCTCGGATGCAGCGCGAACTAACATGGCGGCGCCCATCACCCGGTATAGATCAACTAACATGGTCGATATAAAAGTGTTTAAACTAACGTTACCAGATAGATTTACTTGCACATATTTCAGAATCGGAATATCAGATATTTCATAGTGAGCATGTTTGTGAATATTTTGAATAAAAC
>NW_015549621.1:485301-486986 GCF_001515605.1 Sinocyclocheilus anshuiensis | reverse complement strand
TAAATTATTATTTTTTTGAACAGTCTGGCGAGTAAACAAAAAAATTTACTAGCCAATGGCGATTCAATTGCCAAGGTGTCCGTAGAGGGCTGCCTTATGAATTTGTGATATTACAAAAACAATCATCATAATATTTAAAAAATCTATCACTTTTCTTGTTTTTAATCAACCTAAGAGATTTAAGGAGTGCGTCAATTTCAATTAAGAAATGTGAAAAGAAGGCTGCGAATTAGAGAATTTTTGCTTGTGAATAAACAATTTCCCAAACTAAATAAAAAAATTAACTATGTAATTCACTGACTACATATCTGAATTATGTGAATAATTCTGAATAATTACGCACCTGCAGCACTTCTGAGAACGAAGAAAAACAGAATAAAATAATATAAATAAAAAGAATAATATAAATAGGCCTACACAAAATATTTTTCACTTAAATAACAAATTAAGATGACAAAACGAAAACACACACTGAATCCTTAGATGCGCTTTGAAGAACCGCATGTTTTTTGTCAGGCATAAAAATAAATAGCAGGTCTACCTACCTCAGTGCACAACTTGTGTAGTTTTTATTTTAAAAATTAACGTGTTGATGTGCTGTGGGGGCATAGTCTGGAGTGCAGCCTGTTTCCGTAGCAGAAAATGCCAGTTTCTGCAATGTTGAGCCTTGTAGCCAATCACAGACATATCTGTTGATTTCATGAACGCAACGGCCAATCAGAGGTGTTTTTGTTTAGTGTTTCTGAGTTGTGCACACTCGCAAATCCTCTCATTAGAACAAACACACAATGTAAATAAGAGATTAATTGTGCAGGAGTGTAGAGCTTCATTGAATATATCTGAACTTTGTGAGATTGCGAAGAACTGAGATGAGTGACAGCTTTTTAATGATTATAAGGGGGAGTGCTCTTTGTGCCTTTCTAGGCTATAATCCATTCAGAATTTGAATACATTCACCCACAGATTCACTCTCTGATAAGCATTTACCTAGGGCTGGACGATATGGCCAAAATTGATATAACGATATATTTCTTAATTTCGGTCGATACGATATAATTCCGATATCGATATGAACACTATTTATCTGAAATATAAATTTTTTGTAACATTATAAATGCCTTTATCATCACTTTTGATCAATTTTAAGCATCCTTGCTAAATAAAAGTATTAATTTCTTTCCCAAAAAAATAATAAAAATTATACTGAATGGAATAGTGTATAATGTTACAAAAGCTTTTTATTTCAGATAAATGCTGTATCACCGTTATTGAAAAAAATTATATCGCGATACATATTGATATTGAATTATTGTCCAGCCCTACATTTACCTAATATTTCCTTTTTCCATTGTGTTGCCTTTACTACTTAAGTTAGTGAAAGTGGAGGTGCTTGCGCAGCGAAATATGTAGGCACGTGTGGTTGCACGTATCGACATGCCCCCGTGAGTTAACAAATATGTTTAGGATATTTTTCTTTAACAATGCAGCAAAAAACACTTGGAAAAAAATAGTTTTAAAACCGTTTAACTGATATTAATCTGTCAAAATTCTTACTTTCGGTTAACGGTTAAACGGTCAATATAAGCACCTACTTGCTAACCAGGCCAAAATGTTTATTTAAAGGGGTGGTTGATTGCGATTTCACTTTTTTAATGTTAGTTAGTGTGTAATGTTGCTGTTTGATC
>NW_015549621.1:484839-485056 GCF_001515605.1 Sinocyclocheilus anshuiensis | reverse complement strand
GGCTTAGCGTGCGCTGAGGCCGGGATAGAGTGAGCTGAGGCCGGGCTAGAGTGAGCTGAGGCGGTGGGGTCGAGAACGGCACGCCCGGCGGATTCGACGAATGAGCGGCAAACACATGTGACGGACCCCAGGCTGGATTACGCTTCGTCCACGGTGAAAGTTGATGTATTCCCTCAGCGACCAGCACAGATCAGCTCTAGGCATGACGAAGCAGATA
>NW_015549621.1:479112-484816 GCF_001515605.1 Sinocyclocheilus anshuiensis | reverse complement strand
GATATCGTCCTCTTTTGGAAGACCAAACAAAGTAGTTTCGCTTTCACAATGAAGCACACAGCGTCTTCACGACATGGCTGCAGCGTCAACAAAACTACAGTGAGACTAAAAGTTACGCCTTCTTTCTTTGCGTGAACATTTGGTCGGCGTTATGCAAATCTTCCCACATAGTGAGGTAGATACAGTGGGGCGTGTTAGAATGAGCCGTTTTAGGTAGGTGTGGCTGACTCTGAACTTTTATAAAGAATATCTCTTTGGATTTGAGACTTTAGTCTTTGCAACTTTACAGATCTTTTTTATGCACCAAGAGCTTGTAACACTCCAAAGAGAAAGGAAAAATTGAAATCGCATCATATGACCCCTTTAAATGTTTTATAGAAGCACTAAAAGGCTTTTAAGTTGTGTTATATGTGTCATAAACTGAGATGTGGAAACATGCTTTTATAGGACCAGGCTGTGTGAGTGCAAATCTGGGCCATGTGTTGTGAGGTCTATCGGTTTCTCAGAGGAAATGAGCATGGCAACCAAGACATAGAAAATCCACTTTGAAGTTTCTAGCTTGGGGAAGATCCTTGAGAATCAGATGTGCCTGCCTGAGGTACAGTGCTAATAAAACATATAAAATAAAAAACATTATAAATTTACACGTCACACATACACACAGTATTTGCTTTGTTATTGCATATATGTTAAGTATACAGAATAGAAATGTATTTCCTCACTCCATTTTTATTGTAGTAAGTTGACTTTCAAGATAAGACATCTTTTTTGTTTAATTAAAAAAAAAAAACATTTTTAGCATATAAAGTAGGAACAGTGGGGAATGGGTTGCTCGAAGCACTGTTGCTCTATACAGTATGTTGGAGTGCTGAATACATATAAGAATGTTATAAAATATCAGTGTATAATTTTGCTGCTTCGCTCAGGCTGGGGTAAGACAGCAGCATCAGCTCTGCAAATTACTTTTAAACCTATTATGTACTGAATTTGATTTTTTTTTTTACTATATTATAATGCAGACATACAGTAATTTCAGATATCATTTTAAATTGATGGCAATCTTTTAAAGAAAAACAAGATATTTAGTCAACTCACATACAGTATGAAGTACACATATAGTACATGCCAGGTGTTTGTAGTGCTAATAGTAATGCTAGCACTGTTATACTTGTTATGTCTTGTTAAACAAATCACCAGAATAAATAGGTAGAGTGTTTTTAAAATAAAATATAAACAGTCATTTGCTGCTTTGGTTGTAGCAGTGAAGAGAACAAGATATGTTTGGAAGATTGTTGTTGATGGGCCAACAGTTTTCAAGTAGATGTAATCAAGACTTTTGGCTTTCTTTGAAACATCAGTTCTTCCATCCCTTTGTTATCATTATTCTTTTTTATTAAATCTGAACATGTGATTTAATGGAAAATGTCATTAATGCATCAGTTTAACATTTTGGAATGTGAGTGTGCTCGGTTATTTACATGGCAAAAAGTTACAAACTTTCTTTAACTTTTCTTTTTATCCACAACCATTTACTCACCGCCATTAACATTAATTACACACACTCATAATGTAAACATATGTAAAAAATAAATCACACAGCATGTATGAACACAATTTGACCTAGTTATGGTGCCCTAAGGGAGACGAATAAGACATGCAGGGTGAGGTTGACCTGCCTTCATACTTTTACAGGCTTAATAAATGTGTGTTTGTGTGTACGTGAGTAAGAGAGAGAGAGAGATGTCTGTTGGATTTAACTGACAACACTGGATTGGATGACAACACTCTTGCCTGTTCTTGTGGATTCCTTTAAAGGATTTTTATATAATCTGCACTGAGCATTGCTGTTAGAGTGCATAACAGAGCAGATAATAGAGTTTTTTTTTTTTTTTTACTTTTTCTCTGTTAATGACATTTGTCTTCAGTGGATGCTGGATTATCAGTCATGCAGACATAAAAACACATGAACTTTCATAACCTTTCGTTTGAGAATGGCTGAAATGTGTATAAAGAATAAGTGACTCCCATATGTGAAATGAAAATGCGATATGGCAAAAATATAATATCATGATTTTTGTCAGGAAAATCAGGATTCACGATTTTAAAACGATTCTTTGTCATGTTGGTTTCACTATTTTGCAAGTTGTCTGAGCAGTACAGCCAAACTAATTTCCCTATTTGAAAAACAAAGCCTTACAAGGTAACAAAATATAAAATAAAAAAAGAGTGGTAGATATTTAGGCCAAAGTGGGTGAAGATAAAAATCTTTGTCATTATTTTATCCTTGTTATTAAAAAATAAGAACAAAGATACACATTACCAATACACATAATATACAAATAAAACAAACAGTGCTTTATTTTTCAGGTACAGTATGTGTATTTAGCAGTAGCATCCAAGAAATTGAATTAACAAATATAAAAATGAAATGCTATATACACTTCACTGTATAAATTATATTTATAATCTCTCACTGCACTCTCACTGACTTCCTATGATATGCACCAGTGCTGTGCCGCTGTATTCATTAGGATGTGTAGTGTCGTTTACACTCTATATATGCCGGTTGTCTTCTATGATACGCACCAGCTGTGCCACTGTCTTTCATACAGATGTTTAAGTGTTGTTTACACTGACAGCTATGTATGCCTCCTGCCAAATGATGACCCCCCTCATTCAAGTCACTACCTGATTGCCTAATCCTAACCCCACACCTACTCCTAAACCTACCAATGCTAGGGTCTTGGCCCTTAATAATAATCTGGCGGGGGGTCAGAATTGGGCACAACACTGGCCGATAATAGCGTTCAGTGTAAGCAACATTACACATCTGTATGAAGAGAGTGGCACAGCCGGCGCTCATCACAGAAAGGCAACGCATGGTGGCTGCGCCATAGGGATGGGCGATATCTTATCGTTTGCGATATACCGGTAAAAATTCTCCCCACGATAAGAATTAGTCTTCCCGCGATAATAACGATAAAGTCTAGTTGTTGACATATTTCTGTGTGCGACAGTGTGGAGGGAAATTGCGGAAGGTGGACGTGAAGATAAACCATATATTTTGTGCAATCGTATGTTTATTTTCCTCAAGTTTCATCAGTTAAAATGTCTCTATCTCCGTTGTGGGTTTTATTCAACGATAACTGTATACCTTCCTGGAGCATCGTCAGTAGTATTACTTCTGCTATAAATATGTGGAGTTTCTGTGCAAGAGCGCCCTCCGGCTTCCACTATGAATTAAACAGTCTTTACAGTACATGTGTACTCAGTAATGCTCACAACACCCTATTTTGGGTAAAAATAGGAAAGATAATACCTTTCTGTAAAGAAACAGGATTCCCTGAATTATCGTCATTGATATCGTTATCGTAATAAATACCAGAAATATTGTGATATATTTTTAAGCCCATATCGCCCATCCCTACTGCGCCAGCATATGCCGGTCAGTATAAGCAACACTTCACATTTGTATGAAAGACATCTGTTTGCCGACGTCAGACTCGCTGTCACAACAAGTGCAGAAGACATTCAGAGGTGAGCACTTCATTTACTAGACATCTCTATGCTTGTAGGTGGAGAGCCTTCGAAAATTGTTGCACTTTGAAGGGCCAAAACTCTGTCAAACTGCCCGTTTTCAGTAGTTTCGTCTTTTCTACAAGAGTGTTCAGATGACGGCTGTACGCCCTCCACACTCAAGTGTGTGTAGCTGTCCATGGAAGCATTCATTCTGACATTGATAGGTTGTCAGTGGGGAGGAATGATGTGAATAGATTTCTATAGGGCGCGAGGCGGCTTTACCCCCCTCGCTCGTCAACTACCCCCACTCGGGACCTTGCTTTGGTAAAAAACAAAAAAACAAAACAAAAACACAACTTCTGTAGTAGGCGGCACCGGTGATGCTGTCGCCTAGCCAACTTGCACGCAGTTCCCCAGGCCAATGTGCTGTCTAATTCCGGTAAGCTTCCCACAGCTGCAAGTCTAGCTCCAATGGGAAACTGTACTGGAATGTGCTGCTTATGCGTACTTGTGTACAGTGGATGTACTTTGATGCGTTTCCTCCTCACTGCTTTTATGAAGTGGTTGCCAGGTTTTCACAACAAAACCCGCTCAATCGCGTTTCGAGGGGGTCCCCCGGTAAAAATCCCGTTCTGAGGATAAAATACGCATGTTTTGGCGGGGTTCCCCTGGTAAAATTCGCATTCCAGGGGCTAAATATCATGTTAATGGGGTCGTTTTTCAACCCGCGGACATGAAAAACAACCCGCGGAAACAGTGTTAAAGCAGCCCAATTCCGCGGGAAAACCGCGGACTTGGCAACACTGGAAGAGGATAGCTTTCTGATAGCGCATCAAGAACCGGGTTGACCGGGTACTCGGTACCACCGGTACTTAAAAAAACCTGGTACCGTAACGTTTTCATTTTTTTAGTACCGACTTGGTACCGAAATACCGGGTCTTTTGACAACACTATACCATGCATTGCAATTGCTGTTGTGTCGCTGCTCTTATTTGTCGTCTCCGCTTATGCCGAGCGCCCTTCGCAGTAACACGGCGTGAAGTTACACGTTCCCCAAAGCATCAGCTTACGCTGTACGCAACGTCGCGATACCATCTCGAAAGGGAACGTCTCCAGTTACTGACATAACATCGGTTCCCTGAGAAGGGAACGAGACATTGCGTTCATGCCGTTACTTACGCTCAGGTGTTTCATAAAGTCTCTTATTAATTTGAAAGATTCTGATGAAATGCCGCTCAGCACCGCTTATATAGGTGTTTTCCCACCACCTTTTCACATGCTCGAGCACCACTGGCCACTGCGATGCAATGCTGTTAAGCAAATAAGGCTTCAGTATTTGAGGTGAAAGGTGTTTCCCGTAAGC
The DNA here is from genome assembly GCF_001515605.1 of Sinocyclocheilus anshuiensis. Taxonomy (NCBI): domain Eukaryota; kingdom Metazoa; phylum Chordata; class Actinopteri; order Cypriniformes; family Cyprinidae; genus Sinocyclocheilus; species Sinocyclocheilus anshuiensis. Next base: position 479,934 of record NW_015549621.1, on the reverse strand, counting down.
ATCAGCTTACACTGTACGCAACGTCTTGTTCCCTTCTCAGGGAACCGAGGTGACGATTTTAATTATTAAAATAAATAAAAACATTGCTATGTGTACTGCGTTAGACTAACAGGGACTTGTCACTCCACTTACATATTATTGCTCTTTTGTTGGTTTGATTGCTTCTGTTGTCCTCATTTGTAAGTTGTAGGGGTGTAAATCGGATGGTTCATCACGATTCGATATGATATCGATTCTCATACCCAGCGATACGATATTTGCCGATACCTCAAAAAAATTATACGATACGATTACGATTCAATTCGATACAGGAGTATATCGATCGATATATAGATATTATGATATTATATATCTATTTTAAACAACCATCTACATTTTTATTAACTCACAAATGCAACCAAAATATATAACATGAACATTTATTTGAAAGTAAACAATTGGAAAAACAATTCTGCCTGCTACTATGGGCTCAGTGCTAAAAATCTTTTCTACAGATAACCAAATTAAAGCAATAGCAGAAGATAAATACAATACAACAAAGACACAAGTTCAGTATCAACTGTTTACGTTAAGACATATGCCTAACCGACTGTGTTTACTAGGATATTCACCAAAACTCTCATTTTGATGTAATTTTGTCTGTATTTATTCATCCATGTACAAAAAAGCGTAAGAGAGCTCAATTTAGTATTCGCGCAGTGTAGACGTCAGTGTTGCCAAACCCCTCCCTCAGAAAATCTCTAGAACTACCCTCAAAAGTCTCAATTTTTCACAAAAAGTCGCCAAATATGAAAACAAAGTAAATACAGGTAAATTTGGTAA
>NW_015549621.1:477416-478659 GCF_001515605.1 Sinocyclocheilus anshuiensis | reverse complement strand
ATACTGTATATATATATATATATATATATATATATATGTATGTATGTATGTATGTATGTATGTATGTAGGTATGTATGTAAGGACTAATTGATGACGGGCTGTTGAATTATTAGAAAATAATGCACACCTGAGGTGGTAGAGAGAGAGAGAGAGAGAGAGAGAGATTAAGTGTGTGTGTGAATTACCTGAGTCTGTGCATCTCAAAACAGAGTTCAGCAGCAGCGTCTCTACTAATAGCGAAACTTTAAGTTCATCTGCTTCAAGAACAGCGCCGTTATTACCTAGCTAGTGAGAAATGACATGTAGCTTTCAAGTTGCTAAACTATTTTACTGTTAAAAATTGTCCGTTTCTGTCACATTGTTTTGTCACGTTTCTGTGTGAGAGTCCGTCCGTCCTGTATGTGTGTGCGTTTGTATGGGAGAGAGAGACTGGTAGAAAAGGAGTATGTGCTTTCCGTATAACAAAACATAATTTTGTGGCAAAAAGATGGAAATAATTTGTAATTTTTTATCTTATTGTTTATTTATTTGTTTATTTATTTACTTAGTCAGTGTTGTGATGGGTTTTGGTTCTTTTGCTGTTGTAGATTGTAAGGACCTGGCTTTGAAATAGCCTAACTGAAATCATTTGGAGAAATTATACGGACATGTAATGTGGTCAAGACTAGAGCCCGACCGATATATCGTTTTGCCGATATTATCGGCCGATATGAGCCTGTCGCCGATATATCGGTATCGGCGAATATGCCGCCGATATGCCTCCGATATGAACATTTTTTTTACAGAACATGTAATGCAGATAAAATGCTTGAAATGGTGTAATTACTTAGTTTGTCCAGCATTGTTTGCTACTGGCGACCTAGATGAAACGCTTTAAAACTTAAGTCAATGGAAAACCATTTAAATTTTGAACGGCCATATCTCCGTAACGGCGCGGCGAATCCGCACCAAATTCAGGGGATCCCTTCAGCTCGAGGAACCCTCTCGAACGCGAATCGAGTGTACATCTCGAGGCCCTCTTTTGAATGAGACCACCTCAAGCATTTTTACAGAACATGTAATGCAGATAAAATGCTTGAAATGGTGTAATTACTTAGTTTGTCCAGCATTGTTTGCTACTGGCGACCTAGATGAAACGCTTTAAAACTTAAGTCAATGGAAAACCATTTAAATTTTGAACGGCCATATCTCCGTAACGGCGCGGCGAATCCGCACCAAATTCAGGGGATCCCTTCAGCTCGA
>NW_015549621.1:463107-476938 GCF_001515605.1 Sinocyclocheilus anshuiensis | reverse complement strand
TTACTTTGTGCATCGCACTCATCGCAAGTTTATTGTTAAATTGTTAAATGCCCTTACATATCTCTGTCACCATTATAAGTGTTTGATCACCACATTTGAGTGATCATTGCAAAAAATGTGTTTATGTATATATATTCTGTTTATGTATATACTGTATTCTATATGTAGTACCAGTCAAATGTTTGGACACACCAATGGGAAAGTGTCCAAACTTTTGACTGGTACTGTACTATAATATACACAAAGAATATCGGCCGATATATCGATATCTCCCTAACTTGCCTTTTTTTTTTTACTCCCTAATATCGGTATCAGTATCGGCCCCAAAAAACCCATATCGGTCGGGCTCTAGTCAAGACCTGGCTGGAACTACTTTAGCTGTGTGTTTCCCAGAAAATAATTGCATACCTTAGAAAGTTCTTCAGCCAATCAGATTAAATCATTCAACAGCCCTGTAGTATATATATATATCAAACTGAAGAATAGACAAATCCTTTTTTTTTTTAATCATTATTTATTATTGTGTGTCACATGATTGAACCTAAACACAACTGGCGAATGGAAAAGTCAAAATAGTCACTCCAAAATATAACAGTTCCATAAACCTTGTCATATTTGATGAAACAATCTTGGACCTTTTCCTATTTGATGAAACCCAGGAACCTTAAAGGGGTCATATGATGTGATTTAACCCTCTAAACGCCAAAGTCGCAAAATTGCGACAAGACGTCATACTTAATAAAATAGACTGTAGTTGAGAGAGAGAGAGAGCGAGAGAGAACGAGAGAGAGAGAGAGAGCGAGAGAGAGAGAGCGTGAGAGAGAGCGAGAGAGAGCGCGAGAGAGAGAGAGCACGAGAGAGCGCGAGAGAGTGAGAGAGAGAGAAAGAGAGAGAGGGGGTCACATCTCAAACACATACCAGTTTCATCTCTGTGTCTGTCACGCGACTCTGTTCCCCTTTCGGGCTCTGTCTTTACATTTATTTTGAAAGATGAAGCTGCGATTATGGTAAGGGGCGTTACATTTCCGACGAGTGCTTGCGGTGTTCGGCCAATCACAATGCACTGGGTCAGCTGGCCAATCAGAGCAGACTGCGCTTGTCGGAAGGAGGGACTTTGTAGAAAACGAAGCGTTTGAGAGAGGCGGGGCATAGAGGACCTACAATAATGTACAGTATTTGAAAAATAATGTGTTTTTTGAACATTAAAGCATGTCAACATATTCTGCAAAGAACCTTTTAGCTCACAGGGGGTCCGATGAATGTTAATGGCTCTGCTTAGAAACATTTGTCATCTAAAGGACTGTTGAAGTACCTTTTTAAAAATGTAGGAACGTTCATTCCTGTGAAGCCCATTGTAATGAAGTAGATATTAGAGCAGAAAAGCGTGGGTGGGCACACTGCTCTTAGTTCAGAAAGCTATAGTAGCGCAGCAGTTCATACAGTAATGAACTCTCAAGCTGTTCATGTGTTTACCACAAATAACCTTTAGTACGAACAATCAGGATGTTACTTTAAAGGAATAGTTCACCCATAGTTCATAATTGAAACGTTATGTGGGTGTGTGTTGAATAAGTGGTGCGTGTTGAACTAGTGACTTGTAGCTCAAGAACCTTAAATCTTACACGTACACACAACCCTGGAAAGCATCTCCACAAATTTAGTTCCTCAGTACAGTATATAATCTATTTCTAGGGCTCCAGATAGTGAGTGAATGGTTGCCTTTGCACCTTTAAAAAAATGTCTTTATAAATTATTATAATATAATATAATATATACATTAGCAGTGGGGATTTTTCATTTATTTTTTTTCTGCAGGTTACATTGTTCTGCGAGTAGGTGGTGTCAAGTGTCTTGTCTTTATTAGTGAGTCACTGAATCTTTCATTCAACTAATGCTCAAAACACTGATACATTCATACACTAGTGGCTGTTTTTTTTTTTTTTGAATAAGTCATTGAATCATTCACACAAAGACCTGTTTATCTTTTTTCATTGGCATCGAAGGAAAAACACGTTTTTAATTACACCCACCAAAAATGTGTAGATTTCAAACAACAAATTGGAGTAGAGTATCATTAAAAAGTTGATATAAAAACCTCCTTATGAGCAATTGTAATGTTTTCATACAACTTAGTTTTTATTTGAGTGCTGATTATTTAATACATTTGATGAATTCATTGTTTTTTAAATACAGTATATCGACGGCTTCAGTTTTCTGTGTTTGTAAAAAATTATTTTGGAGCATTACTATAATTTACAGTAAGATGAAATTAAAAATGAATTTTTGAACCAAAAGTTGACAATCCTATGTTATGCTATGCTGTGCTGTGTTATGTTATGCTGTGTTATGTTGTGCTATGCTATGCTATGAGTATAATTTTGGTTGTGAGTGCAGCCAAGCAGTATGTGTTCATTCTGAGACAAACGCCTTTATGGCTCTGCACTCATTTAGTTAATTGCATTTGCTTGTCAGCTGAAGCTTTTTTGTGAAGAGGGGATTACAGGAATGACTTTACTGATATACACGGCACGCCATGTCGGCTCAATACTGAGGTCATATCTTTGACATTTCTAAATATCTAAATGCTTGTCCCTGCAAATTAAATGCTTGTGGCAAATGAATCAACTAGTGGCCTAAAGAGCAACTTTATCATAAACTTTATTATGTATGATGCTGACCTTTAATGGCACACTGACAATTCTTCTTTGACAACGTGTATTTTACTTATGATTCTGTTTATTCTACAGTGTGTCACTAATTTTGTAAAAATTACTTATTCTGTTTTTGTATGTGTGTGTATGCTGGTATGTGACATTCATCCTCCTGCACACACACACACACAATTCATGTTTTTTTAGATCCTTTTATGATCTAATGTCACCTTCCACTCATTAGCACTTTAAACTAGCAGGACGTGTGGCAGGTCAAAGGAAATAGAGGCTTTTGAAAAAAATTACTGGTGTGACTGAGCAATGCAAGAGAATAACACCGGTGAGAGAGCAGGAGATGGATGAGGTTAAATGGTGAGGAGGACATTAATTAAAAACCGTTGAGCAAAGGACGAATAGCCTACTCTTAATTATACATGCGCTGTGCACACAAACGCACTGGTTTATAAATGAATGTGACTGCTTAATATGAACTTTGCTTAATATGATCCAAAGACATTGGATTGATGTATTCTGTGTTTTGGAGTTACACAGCTTTTTTTAAAGATTAAAGCAAGCAATCACACAGTGGTTTGTGAAACGGGGCAAAGAATTTTGGTGTCAGTGTCAAGAAAAAAAATTAACTTGTAGAGTTGTCAGTGCTTTTGGGGGGAATGTTCATATCGCATGTTTTACATTTGGCAGTACATTCAAGCTATACGTGAATGTACTGCCACAGAACAGATGTGAAGTTAAACTTGTCTTCATTCTGTCCATCATAGCATTGTACTAAAAATGATGGTCTGAAGCTGTGTGTGGTTGGAGCATGGGTTTGGAGGCCAGTGTTTAGCTGGGTTAAGTATACCTCTCTGTGTGAATGGTTAGTAAATGAAACCTTATATCACCCTAGGGCAAAGCCAGCCATATGTATTCTGTCATTATTGTCAGCCACAGACCATACAATGTACCCAAACTATCACCCAGACACACACAGTAGAAATGATTACAAAGCCATTCTGCTTCTTGCACTCAAGTACATACACATCACTCAATTATGTGACACAATCAGTCATACTGAAACAAAGTAGAAAAGACATTTTTTACATTTTTGTTTATGTATGTGCATGTAAGTCTTTATGAAAACTCTCAGACAGATGTGGATATGTTTTTCTGCCGCTGTAAGCAGTTGTTTACTGCTGATACCAATAACAACCATGCTGTGAGCCAATTCACCTTTAATGCACATCAATACTGTCTGTGAACACTTGGTTACATAAACATAAACCATATCATGTAGACTTTTTGAGGATGTCCCTCAGGTTTGATGGATGCTATGGTCATTGATTACTTGTTCGTTCTTTCACATGTAGAGCTGTTTGTGTGTATCCTGAGTTCAGATGACCTGTTTCAACATGCTGTACCTCCTCTGTAATTACACACACTAATATGTCTGCCTTATATACTGTCAATCAATCAAACTCCTCTAGACTTCTGTAGCTAGTAGCTAGTTGTCTGCACTGTACATTGGAGTGTTTTGCAATGGTTTTGACCTTTAAAGTGCCCTGTGAATGGTTCTGAACCCCATAACCCCAGCACCCCTCACCCAAACCCCTTATTGGTACCTCGTATTATTATTATTATTATTATTTTGCTCTATTGTATGTTTTCTTTTGTTCCAGAGCAGTGACTCAAGATGAATGCATGTGGGAAGATTTAGTCGCATATGCGAGTGATTTACTCGCAATGTAGAGGGTTGGGTCTATTAACTTTTGTTTTTCGCCTTTTCCATTTTGTTCTCTCCCTCTGGCTGTCCACCTCAGATTAATTAAGTGTAATATATCAGTCATTATGATCTTTTTAGACATGACTGGAAGGAAATTCACATTTGTGGTTAAATTTCTCCCCCTCCTTCTCTTTCTTTCCTCTCTTTGTCTTTTATATTCACACAAAGATACACATTCTTGCTTCTTATGGGTAAAACACACACAAACCGGTTCCTCCTCCTCTTCTCGCATTAGAATATACATTGTATGATGATGTTAATTACATTTAACTTCAAAACTTTGCACAACAAAAACTTTCCTCAAAAAAGGAAGATAGGACAACACTATGAAGAAATGAATCATAAAAACCAATTGGAAGCAATATTCCAATTGGTTTTTATGATTAATTTTTCATAGTGTTGTCCTATCTTTCTTTTTTGAGGAAAGTTTTTGTTGTGCAAAGTTTTTGTCGCAGCATCTGTATGTATAGCTTGATATTCATTCATTCATGGACATCTTAAGAGCTGAAAAGAAAGGTACCTTCCACTCAGAGGATGATGAATGAGAGAAAGAGAGGGAAATGTGGGACTGGATTTAGTCTCGCAGCAAAAAGGAAGCACAAGCACGAGAGAAAGAGATCCTGTCCCTGCTGTGGTGGCTTTTACATTTACATTTACATTTAGTCATTTAGCAGACGCTTTTACAATTGGGGGATACATAAAGCGATTCTTCTTAAAGAGGCAAACAGACACAGGAAGTGGTTGTAATACCAAGTTCTTAGACATTGTTCAAATAAGTACAAGCTAGAAAGAGAAGGAATAAATAAAGAGATAATTAATTTTTTTTATTTTTTATTTTTTTTTATGATGAAGTCAAGTAGCTTCGAAAGAGATGAGTTTTCAGCTGTCGCTTGAAAATTGTCAGGGATTCAGCATTCCGGATAGACAAGAAGCTCAGTCTTTGCCAGGTTGAGCTGTAGGTGATATTCTTTCATCCATGCCGAGATGTCCGCCAGGCAGCCTGAGATCCGTGCAGCTACCGTTGCTTTTCAAAGCATGTCATGAGCAGACACTGATTTCCACTCAGCGACAATAAAAGTCAGTGACAGCCGTCTCTCTAAATCCTCATTGACCTGTTATGTATAATGGACTTTACAGAAAGACTTGGCTCTGGGAATCTTTCCTCACATCGAGGGTTTAAAGGAAGAACAGTAGACCTTGATGATATGGAAACAAAGTGCATTCTACAAGTTGTGCATTTTTTCCCCTTTCATTCTCACTTGGGTTGTTTGGCAGTGCAGAGAACAGGTTAGATGCTCACCTGAATGAACAGAGATGTGTGCTGGGATTATCAGAGCAATATATCTGCAGGAAAATAATGTCTTATGTCCAGAAGTGTTTCTTGAATTTGAAAGTGTGAGCTCTGGTTCAGGCAAGCGGAGCTGCTGCATGCTAATCAGAAGTGTTTATATACAGAACAATCCATGCAAGCTATAATGAGTAGTAGACAGAGAATTGAGAATCATTCTGGCTAGTTTTTGTCTCTCTTGTCCCTCCATGCCTTTGTACAGAACACTTGTAATGCTAAATGTATTTCTACCTAACTTTCTGCTGCAGTGCACACAAGTCTGTGTATTCTCCAGGAAAGCTTTTATGTATTTAAGTGTTCATTATCTCTTAAGCATTAGACCAACTTTAGCCATCTCTGTGTGGAATGTGAATGAAGATCAGCCCAAGCTGTTGAGGCCTAAACTGCTTCTGTCCTCACTCGACCTCAGCTTCTAAAAACACAGAGATTATGACTAAACCTGTACAGACAACCGCATTGGACTTTTAGTTTAGATTAAGCTGGTGTTTGGAGAGCGCTAACCCACATTCCAGGGTGAATCATTGGTCTCTCCTTTTTGTTTCTTCTTTTCCCCTTCTTTTTGTTTAGTCTGCTCAATCACATTATGAAGTGCTTTTGTGATTCCCATTTTGGCCGTTCAGTTGCCCTGATTTCCAGCGTACACACTCCCATCATCTCTCACATCTTTATTTCCAATGAGAGGACTAGAGAGCAAATTAAATAGAAGGTTTAATTAAACTCTGATCACATGACTCTTTATTTGCATAAGAATTTGGCCCCATGTATGTGTTTGTGGGTGAATAAGAGAAAGAGATTAGGCACATAAAGAGTGATATACAGACCATAGAAGAAGAAAAGCAGACTGGGATGGACTGAGATTCTTGGCTCACAGTTGAAACCGTTTCTTTACTTTTCACCCTCGGCTCTCACAGAAACCATTTGGTGTTATCATCATAACACCATCCTCAGTTTAACATTCTTGAAAATGCATAAGTGTGTGTAATGTTTCAATTGTGAGTGCCAGTAGTGAGACAAATGAGGTTTGTCTGGATTGGATTTGACAAAATTGAGCAATGAACTGATTTTCATGACCTCCATAAACCTTTTTAGTAAGAAGCTTGGAAGAGGGATTTCTGTCTGCATTTTCAAAAGAAACAAGCATAATTTCTTCCGAAATGAAGCTTTGTGTTTTGTAATGTCAAGATGTTCTCAGGCTCATAGGACTGGTTGTTGTTTTGTGTTGTTCCAGGAGCTGCTTATTCAATTCTTCAGGGATGGTCACAGGATGATGATGTCACTGTGGAACTGTTGAGGAGGAGACGCTGGCTTCTCCTGGAGCCTCTTCCAATGGAAAGTAACAAAGCCAGTCAAGACAGTTTGAAGCCTGAGTCTCAGGATTCACCTGGTATACTGACTGATGACGACGCAGACAACAGCTCCCAAATAATGGTAGCCTTTAATCTTTAACAAAATATAAATTTTCCCTAAGGGGCCATTCATGCCTTTTTCCATTCCACTGCGCTACTTTTCATTGTTTTGCTATGTAAACACATGCTAGACGGACATCTTTGACCATTATGCTTGCATCTTTTGCAGCGTCTCACACATCACACAGCAATCTAAAAAAAATGAAGTGCTCAAGTAAAAGAATTTCAACTTTTAGAAAATGTGTCGTGAGACCTTAGGACACAGGTTATCAAACCCTGGGTCGTGACCATCTGGTGGGTCGTGAGACTTAAAAATAACAAACTTTATTAACAAAATTTAACTTTAATAACAAATTAAACAAACAACAAAACAACAGCCGTCTCACAGCTAAATGCTGCATAAACGTAAAAAAAAACACAACGTAAAGTCCCAGGCCTGGTCCTCTCTCACCTTGCTTTCACTGTTGTCACTCCTCCTTTTATACTTTCAGACCTCCTCTGTGGATTCCAGACCAGTGTGTGGCGCAGGTGTCACTTCCACCATCCTCACTCCACTCCCACAACTTTGGCCCTGCCCTGCTTCACGCCTCTCTCTCTATGATTTTTTTTTTCTTGAGAACCAAATCATATTTGAATGATTTCTGAAGGGTCATGTGACATTGAAGACTGGAGTAATGGCTGCTGAAAATTCAGCTTTACCTTAGTGGGCTGGTCTTAGTGGCCGGGATGAGCACAATGAGGAGTTGTACATCCATCTATGTGGTCATTTTAGGCATATGAAAAACATCATGCACATGTTTTCAGTATTTAATTAGTTTCCCCACATGATGATTACTTCAAAGCACTTTTTGTGTACACAGTTTGTAGTTGCTAATTGTAATGTCCACTGGCTGTTTCCTTTGATGTTGTTTTACAAGGTCTGTGTGATGGAGCTTTAAGGTCCATTCGCACCAAGAACGATAACTACAAAATTAACTATATTAGCGTCCACATCAGAGGACGATGTCGTCTGTTTATTCTAAGTGCACGCTCATCTATCTACCGCTTGAAATTCTCGAGCTCGTTATAGCAGGATTGATTCTGATTGAGTGTCAATGTTTTTATCATTCATCAGCTGGAAAAATCGTTCTGAAAGTGATTCCAATGATATTGTTTCTCTGTGCCTTTATCGTTATAGCTGTGGTGTGGATTCTTTAATATTGAGAATGATTTTTAGAACCATATCTTTTTATAGTTATCGTCCTTGGTGTGAATAGGCCTTAACTGTTTGAACTCCTACCAGCTCCTGTATACAAACAAATTCCTGTATAAAACACTCATACACACATACACTAGGTGCATCATTTATTTCACACACAACACACAAGTGCTTCTGTCATTGAGTTTCAAAGGCTTGAATTTCAGTTGCTTTTTTATGACATGGCCTCAGGCTTTAATTTAGGCTTTAGTTTCAGCCTCTGCTTTTGCACTTTAAGAGATCAAACTGTCAAAGATTGCGTACCTTATATTCACCTCTCCTTAACTTTGACATATTTCTTTCTTTATGAGAATTGTATTATTTATATAATTCCATGTAAAATTCTTCAGTGCCAGAGTTTTTGATAAGACAGTGCAGAGAATTTTGATCAAGTTATTTCCTCCTAGGGTTTTACAGTCAGCCTTGCCTTGCTCAGTAAACAACAATAGATCAAGCCAGGATGATTTCATTAACGCTCTAAGTGTCATGTCCATTGGCTCTTCTTTTGGATTGTTAGTTTGTCATGCATCATGTCTTCTACTCACAGAGCATGTGTCCATACAGGAATTCATATATATTTGTAAAGTTATATTTTTGGCTTTTTGTTAGTATTTATTATGACAGGACAATGACGATTGGAGAGGAATAATCATGAATAATCATGTCACACTCATAGCCTTGGTCATGTGATCAAGTGTTTTTGTCACACGTTAGACTAATTGGTAGACAAAATATTAATTTTGCTTTGTTTTTAAAACCCACACATTTATAATAATTGAATCACTGGTGATAGCCTTTGTGGAAAATGGACAAAAGCTTCTGTCAAATGAATAAATGTAAATGTAAAATGTAAATGTAATGGTCAGTAATTTGAGGGATACAATTTCTCTGAGTTGATTTTCTTTCCGTTAGTTGATCATGTTCTTCTCTCCCTGTCCAAAGCATTATGCTGTTACTAATCAGCAGTCATGGGTTGTGTTTCTGCTGGCACTCAGATTTTCCGTCCGTTTGCTTGGCAGATGTAACCTGCAGAACTATTCATTTAGTCAAAACATCAAGGTTTTTAGTCACTTTTAAAAAAAATTGATATACCAGGAGCATCTCATTGCAAGTATGTGTACACTCACATACATAAATCCACACTTATCAAAACACGTATATGCCTCATTTATCATGACCTTGTGTTTCAATCACTCAATCATCTCTTTCTCAAATCTTTCTGTCACCCAGCTGGTGAAATGACTGACACTTTGTTCTTTTCACCTAAGTGGATAGGGAGAACTGGGCTAAAAGAACTCAGTTGACCCTTTTGCAGTTTTGATATCGTCATATTTTCCAGGCAAAGGCTAGACACCTATACAAGTGCTGCTGATCAAAGCTCAGTTCATTAAACCTCTCAGTGTCCCTCATAAATATGTGGTCAGCATTGAAAATACATATAAACAAAACGAGATTGGCTCAGACTTTTGTTAACATGACTATATATATTTTTTTATTTCAGGAGAGTGTTTGGGTGTGTTTTCAATACTGAAAGACCTAAAATGGTATTTGTTTGTGATATGAAAATCAGAATGGGCTTGTGGCCCTTGATTGTTAAAAGCCTACCATAAACAAATATAGATTGTGCTGGGCTGTTTCTTCTGAGTTTATTAAAGCGATAGTTCACCGAAAAGGGAACATTTCTGTTGTTATTTACACAGTCATGCTGTTCCAGACCTGTATGATTTTCTTGACAGTAAGTATTGTGTCCTTTAACCTGACTGGCTGTTTGATATTTCCCTGCAGGAGGACACAGATCATAACTACTACACCTCAAAGACTTTTGGCCCTAGTGACCTTATGAGCAAAGAATTATGGGTAAATATCGATCAGATGGACAAGGAGAAGGTGAAGATTCATGGCATCCTGTCCAATACACACCGACAAGCAGCGGTAAGACAGAATTCATTCATTCATTCATTCATCACTCACACACAAATAGAAAGCAGTAGACATCTTCTGAAATGCAAATGATATGAAATTACTACATTTAAGAACAATTACTGTTCATGTTCATTTTCAAACTAAAATAAAAATAACAAACAGCGTGGTTTGTCTGTTTGTGTGGATTATGAAGGTAACAGACCAAGTGTTGATCCTCAAATGCCCCATTTCTCTGAAATGGAATCAGGTTTTGGTGTGTCGCCATCCCATTGCTGGAACAGACTGCAATATCCTCACATTGCACTTTCCAAACAAAAGAAACTACAGCGGACAAGCGCACCATAGATTTAGGACAGAAGTCAAATGTATTAGCAGAGTTATGTTTGCTTTAGCCGACCACAGAATGAGTCCATAGAGTCCATCTAGATGTACACTTACTGTATGTTTTATTGTAATTACGGCCTCTCTCTCTCTCTCTCTTTCTCTATGTCTCTCACTGATTAATAGTTTTATATTGATTCTGCTTATTGTTTAGATCTTTTTATAATCACAAGCTAAACTCTGTCTTGTTTTCATCCTCAGCGGGTCAATCTCTCCTTTGATTTTCCATTTTATGGGCATTTGTTGCGAGAGATCACCGTTGCAACTGGTGGTAAGTGAACTGTCCTCCTGCATGTGATGTGTGCAGCACAACCAATGATGAGGCTATAAGAGATCATCTGCCTGCCTCCATGCGATATAAGTATTATATGACTGAAGCAGAACATATGATCTATATGAGCTTAAGGAGGAATATATAATTGATTGGTTCTTGCTTGTAGGCATAAGAGCTTGACTGTGAGTCACAGTGTTCTAGTGGATCAGGCTGTGTTTATCAGCTGTGAGATGTTCCTCTTACAGCTGGCCGTGCATTCTGTAGATATGAGGGCATGGGGATTTTTATTATGATGGTGGTTCATGTGACTCACTGGCTGCTGGAATGTGTCTAAGATGAAGCAGTGAGAGTGAGGAAAAGATAGAAAGAGAAAGCCGCTGTATAATTTCGCCCTATAATCACATCAGTCATCTCTCTGCAGTTATAAACGGTGAAACACAAGTGATCTAAATTTCCCAGTGATGTTTTCTCAGGAGCGAAAAATCATGTACTGTATCGGTGGTATAAAAGGTACTTTTCCTGCCTTAAAAATAGGTAATAAACAGCACTGGAAAATGTTTGCTAAATCATTCAAATCGGAGTGTCTATTTACATTAAGTCTTGTTGGCAAAGGCGTTTTGCATTAATTCTCTTCCCTTACGCAAAGAAAATATATTTCCTAATATATGAATGATCAATATATATATATATATAAACGACATAATGGTATATTAGAAATTATACAGAATAATATATTGTGTAAATATATTACAATATATTGAATAATGCATAAGGAATTGCCGCTTTTCATATATTGAAAATGTGACAATATATTTACTTGTATATCACAATATATGTCATTTTATATTCAGTAATACACTTTATAATATATAGATGTACATGTGATAAGATATGGTACTGCATGTGTAAAAATACATTGAACATATATTCATGCAGTATATACACACACATATGGAAATATATATTTCTTATATTTAACAATCATTTATGATATACATGTTTCATATTTTAAAATATAGCTAGCTTACAATAGCATAAGCACACCTGCTCATAATAAAGCACTTAGTGAACAGACTATTACTGTGCTGAACAGTGCACTACCATTACTGTTTAAATAAACTAACATATAATTTAATGGTGCTTGGCCAATCGTCTTCCTGACCACAGACTCTACTCTTCTGCACAATGGTAACCCCACAAACTTACACATACCAGAAACCCTTTTACATTTCAAAATAATACAACAGTAAACACTAACAGATATCCCCCTATATTGATATTGAGCAAAAACACATGAAATAACACTTAATTTTAACATTTTTACTCTTCTTCAACAGTCAGAAGCAAAGCATGCTGGGAACTAGAAATCTGCTGTAACTCATTCCGTGAATGTGTATATATGTGTGTACATACATTCACATTTATATGGGAACATCTATGTGCAATACATACTCAATAAAGGATCAAACAATGCATATTTATTTTTGTCTTCATTTCTAAATATATTTGTATGTGTCAATTTATAGCTATATATATTGTCAATGCATATATTGCTGTATATTGAATAATATAAGCACTAGTTTCCAATATATGGAAATGTATTATGTAATATATTGCATTATATTTTGCAGTATATTACCATATATTTTTGTTTCATAAGGGTTGTCTGGTTCAGTCAGACAAAATTGCTAAAGAAACTGCTGGGTAACTAGGACAGGAGTCCGGAGATCAAGGACAGGACAGTGGATTTAGCTTTTAATGCGACCAACTTGTTTGAATACGTTTATTTTCCGATCATATTTGTCTCCCTGTTCCCATCTCATATCAGCTGGAAGAGGCTTATTTTAAGTAAAAATGCCAGAAATATTTGAGAAGTGGAATTAAAGTGCCTAATAGGTATTTAATAGGCTTATCATTTAAATTTGATGTGGTGTCCTTACATTGATCAGATGGGCTGGCAGATTGACCGCAACACATGCTCCTCAAATTGTTACCATGTGGCTCCCTTCTTGGACCTTCGAGGACACCTATGCTGATCAGCAAGATCAATATGGCTAGGGGTAGGTAGGGTTGGGCTTTAGAAATAGGGACAAGTAAGGAATTCTGATGTAATGGACGTTCTTCCTCATACTCATCAACAGGCTCTAACGGTAGGCATGATTGCAGCCAAAAAAGTGATACTACTCAATTGGAAATCTCCACAAGCCCCTTGTTTTCTGAGATGGTTGAATGAGATATTTACATTATCCAAATTGAACAGTTACGTTTTGGTGAGCTCTCCTCACAGAAAAGATGTGAAGCCACATGGGGACCTATCTTGAGACTCTTGGAAATTACATTTTTGTATACTGTAAACCTCCCCTTCTATTTGTTTTAAATATATATTTCAGAAGTATTGGATTTATAAAACAATTGTGAATATTGTCATTTATATATTTATTTATAATAATAATAAATACTCATCAACAGACTCTAACGGTAGGCATGATTGCAGCCAAAAAAGTGATACTACTCAATTGGAAATCTCCACAAGCCCCTTGTTTTCTGAGATGGTTGAATGAGATATTTACATTATCCAAATTGAACAGTTACGTTTTGGTGAGCTCTCCTCACAGAAAAGATGTGAAGCCACATGGGGACCTATCTTGAGACTCTTGGAAATTACATTTTTGTATACTGTAAACCTCCCCTTCTATTTGTTTTAAATATATATTTCAGAAGTATTGGATTTATAAAACAATTGTGAATATTGTCATTTATATATTTATTTATAATAATAATAATATATATATATATATATATATATATATATTAGGGGTGGAACGGGGCGC
>NW_015549621.1:462444-463039 GCF_001515605.1 Sinocyclocheilus anshuiensis | reverse complement strand
GAATAACACGTAAAACAAACAGGGTTCGGCTAATGTATGTTTCTGTTGATGGATGTGCATTCTGGCTTCCCAGTACATTACAACAACAGCGCTAAAAAAAAAACATGGACAAACCATTCACTCTTGTTCAATGCGAATGCCGTATGCTGGAATATGAGCGGTCATTTATTACGTCATCTCCTGGGTGCTGATAGCGCGCGCGCAGGTGACACCTGAACAGCACACGTTGATATCTGCATTTAAACTAAACTCATTTAAGCTTTGCCAGTTTAAACATTTAAGAGCCAGAGGACGCGAGCTTGCGCGCGCAGTGAGAAGATTTGTGCGTGCGCTCATCCGAAGCAAACCCGCGCCTCAAAACCAACACGCGCAAATAATAAGCTCTCTCTGAAGTGTTGTTTAAATGGACAAATTGACACAAAAATGATCAAAATGTCCATCTTGGTAAGTATCCTATAGCAGACATAGCCGGCTGAACGTACTGTATCAGTGCACTGGATCAGTGCATTCTCTTAAAGTGACAGCACTTTCTTAATATTAATCAAATAGCAACAACAAAGAATTCACTCACTGCTCTTGATTGAATAGCTTTTGT
>NW_015549621.1:457577-462171 GCF_001515605.1 Sinocyclocheilus anshuiensis | reverse complement strand
AAAACAATTTTGAATATTGTCATTTATGTTTTTTTTTTTTTTTAATAACTATGTTGTAAATATTTGTTAATTGAGGCAGTCTGTTTATTTTTTTTGTCTGTGTGTGTGGGTGTAAATATGTGTATTTTGTTATCCTATGTTGGTTACTGTTTTTTTTTTTTTTAAATAATAATAATAGTAAAAACGTTGGTCAGTATAGTCCAGGTTAGCTGAATTCCTGTGGTAAGATTTGCAGACGAATGTTGAAGCCACATTTTAGAATATGTATGTGTGGAAGGTCCTCTCTCCTTTCTGTGAGTGGGATGAAAGGAGGCATTTATATGGCTAATTAGAGTATTAATCACTTTGGAGACAGGCCAGGGCTGTTTGCCAGAATGCATAGATGAGAAAGGAGGAGACTACAGAGATAAAGAGTAGAAAGACAAACACATGTTCATGCATTGGTGCCAAAAAAAACAAAAACAAAACGTTTTTATAAACAAATTGAGTAGTTTTATCTTATTTTCATCTTGAAGATTACATTTTAAATGTATTTTTATTATTATTCTATATTGTGAATTTGTATTGTAAAGGTTTTTAGATTGTGTGTGTGGTTGTGTTGTGTTTTCAGGGTTCATCTACACAGGAGATGTGGTTCACCGAATGTTGACAGCCACACAATATATCGCTCCACTTATGGCAAACTTTGACCCCAGCCTCTCCAGAAATTCAACTGTCATCTATTTTGACAATGGTAAGAGACAGACGCAGTGGACTGTGTGTGTATGTATGTGTATATTTGTGAGCAAGAGAGACAGAGGGTGTCCTATCTGACAGAAATATATAGTGGAAAAATATATTGGTACATAAATTGGTCAGACCTGTTCAAATGCACACACCCTTTAAAAACAATAGGGCCTTTCGCACCGCGGGAACCTTTTCATAGTACCAGAACTAATTGTGGAACTACCCACTTTTTGGCGTTTTTAGTACCGGACTGCCTTTTTCGAGAACCTATGGCTGCGTTTACACTGGCACAAAAAATCCGATCTTTCGCTGTTAGACTTTTCTTGATCTTTTCTACTGTCACTTCAGTTGGGATACCAGTTATTACTCCTTTGACCCATTTCTTTTCTTCCGGTATCGAGCAGATCACTTTTTGTGCACAAATCGACTTTATTTTCAATGCCACTTTTTGTTGCCTACTATCCTTACAATATAGTCTTCCATCTCTCAACTTCTTGACACTTTCTATTGATCCTATCGTTTCCTTCATTACTTTAGACCGCTTCAGCGGATTTATTATCTTAAAAGACTCATCCACAAACTTCATCATTACCTTGAACTCCTCTTTCTTTCCTCTTATCGAATGATTTTCATTTCCACTGTCAGTTTCAGATGTATTACTCCAGATTTTCTTTCTTTTCCGATTTTCTACTAAACTCCACTCATTATTCCCGTTCCCTCCTTCTTCATCCACGCCAAACATTTCATCCTCCATTTCCGGATCCCTTCCGGACTCTACGTCACTACCTACCATGCACACTCCAGTCACAGATCAGCTGTTGCCAAAACCAACCACCAGAGCCCCACCGACGAGCTTCGTCGTACTGTGTCGGCCTCAACCAGCACAACTGGTACTAATCGTGACGTAAGTAGACATTGATTGGCCAAACGCGTATGAAAATGCCCTCACCCGCCATGATTTAAAACGCAGTGTAAACATACTGTAAACATTGTGTCAACTTATTTCGCAAGTATGGGGAACAGCGATAGATGGATGGACGCTGAAGTGCAGGCACTTGTTGCAAATGTAGCACTGCCAGTTGTCGTTGGAGATTCTTAGTCCTCCTTTCCGTTCTTTCAATCGCTTTACGTATACGTCGACTTTCCATGTCCATTATTGTGAAACCTGCGAGACACAACAAAAACACAGCTCCGATCACAGCGTCCTCCATCCTCCTGTTGTTAACATTGTTCTTCTTTGTTTCCGTTGTTGAATGCCGCACACAAATGACGTCGCTGTCGACTGGCTTACGTCATTTATTAGTACACACTGTCGGTGCGAATGCAACCCTTTAAATGGTACTGGGAAATAGTTCGCGCAAAATCGTCCCAGTACTTTAGTACTGTACATTTAGTTCTGGAACTAAAGCGGTGCGAAAGGCCCTAATGTATTTTGATTTGCCATAAATCAAACGTGTCACTTTATAGACCATGTTGTTTTCAAGATGCTCTTGTTTACAGAGGCATACAGGATCAGAAACTGAAACTATTATTAGTAGAGAATATAAGTATTAAATATATTCTCACTAATGTATAAAAGATTATGTATATGTTTCATAGGAACTGCTTTGGTTGTCCAGTGGGATCATGTCCATCTCCAGGATTCTTATAATCAAGGAAGTTTCACCTTCCAGGCTACATTACACAGTGATGGGCGAATTGTCTTTGCTTACAAAGAGGTCTGATAGATATTTTTTTCTTCCTCCATATGTCTTTCATCCTGTTTTCTATTTCTCTCCCTGTCTGTGACATGACTCTTCTGTGATTACTTCCTGTTCCATCAGAGTTTATATGATTGTGTCAGTGTCACTCTCTTTTCAATTTTCCATTTACAGACATGGTCAGGTACCATGCAATGGCAAAGTGACTTAACCAGTACAGTTAAGATATTCCATCAGTTTCACAAATCATGTGCAGTCAAATGTGACATACTTGAAATGCATGAATCCATTTTAATCATCAAATAAATCAATTGTTTTTAACGTAGTTTTATATATTATATTATATGATATTATATTATATATATTTAAATATAATTTAGTATGTACATATGTTATGTATTTATTATATACATTTAAAATATTTATATTCTTTACATGTATATTATGTATACATATATATCTCTCTAGCCCAGCTATCTATCTGTATTTATATATGCAAATGTGTTATGCACTTTACTAGTGTTATTCAAAATAAAATAAAATATGTAGCATTGCAGATAGAAATTGTCAGGGTTTGTGGAAGGGGTGAGGCAAGGACTCAGTTGCAGGAAGTTTGGGCTCTTTATTAGCAGAAATTAAACAAAACAAACAACAAAAACTACCCTGTGGGGGGAAAACACAACTGGCAACTTGAGGCAGGACAGGGCAGGAAGCACTATGGCAAACATTAGACAACAAACTGGCACAGGACTGCCAACTCAAGGAGAATAAATAGGGAGCAAACAAGAAGGATAATGAGGGACAACAGGTGGGGCAACTGAACCAATAATCAGGTAACAAGGTGGGCGGGGTTAGACAATAGACATGAGAGCACATGGTACACAGAAACAAACAAAACAAGACCCATGTGCTCACACAAATCAAAATCAAAAACACAAGCACATGGCCAACAACACAATCATAAGCCATGTGGTTGAACAAAACAAGACACGAGTGAGAAGAATGAGAGAGAATGAGAAGACTCATAAGCCACGTGTTCGCACAAAACATGACAACATGAAAGCATGCGACCGAGGGAAACCCGAGCCGAGTGCTACACAACCCTGCAAACAAGCCCGCACTGTCCCTTTACGGGCCCACTTAGGGCTAGCCTAAGGGCCCCCAGAGGGCTGCCAGCGCAGGGCCTCTGAGATTTTGCTCATTGGCAAAACGTTGGCCCCTTAGTGCTGGCCCTGCACGGGCAGCCCTCACTTAGCCCACACTATTAATCTACAACAGGGGTGCCCAACCCTGGTCCTGGTCAATGGTCCATTTGAGAGATAGGTGGCAGTAATGCACTTATAAGTCTGCGATCAGCCGTAAAGCAAGAAGAAGAAGAAGAACCCTGGTACTGATCAAACACACCTGAACCAACTAATTAGGATCTGAAGGAGCACTTGATAATTACAGACAGGGTTGTTTAATCAGGGTTGGAACTGAACTCTGTAGGAAGGTAGATCTCCTGGAACAGGATGCACCCCTGATCTATAACAATACATGTTTCACTTTAAATTCTTTTCAGCTACTATAACTTAAGTCTTTGGAAAAAAAACGTTTTCATACATCTGAAATGGATGCAGTCACCACATAACTAATGTCAGTATTGTCAAAAATGTACAGTAGTCAAAGGGATTTCAAATCAATGGATTTATTAAATACAAAATATAAAACATTCAATTCAGGTTAATACAGCTACATATAGCCAAATATGCAAATACACAAAATTAATAAACCAATGTAAGATTGTAGGATTTCATCATGTGAAAGTGCATCTGTAGTGCATCAATGTCCAAACACTGTCCATAGCTGAAATTGGCTGATAGCAAATTAATAATCCAACCTCTTGTAATGAAAACACGCCACAGTTCTCAAACAGCAGACTCTTCCTAACCAGGAACAGTCAAAAATAGTCCAGACTATGGTCCCACGTCGAAAAGAACTTTAAATCCATATTCAAACTGGACCATGATGTGGTAACCTCACACCAATAAAGAGTGCTTCTAAAATGCATACAATTACATTGTCTTAAACTGTTACCATCAATCCAAACTTTGGCCATACACACAAAAAACTCCTTTAGACTGGGCTTGAAATGATACATTTCCCAACCAGGATACAGCACAATGTGT
>NW_015549621.1:445083-457544 GCF_001515605.1 Sinocyclocheilus anshuiensis | reverse complement strand
CTCTTCCTAACCAGGAACAGTCAAAAATAGTCCAGACTATAGTCTCACGTCGAAAATAACTTTAAATCCATATTCAAACTGGACCATGATGTGGTAACCTCACACCAATAAAGAGTGCTTCTAAAATGCATACAATTACATTGTCTTAAACTGTTACCATCAATCCAAACTTTGGCCATACACACAAAAAACTCCTTTAGACTGGGCTTGAAATGACACATTTCCCAACCAGGACACAGCACAATGTGTTCATCAGGTGAGCCATGCTGGCTACTGCTGCTTGCTATTGCTAACTCTCTCTACCACATGGCTTTACTTAAGGAAACTTAAAACACCCTAGCATCCCTAGTGGTAAGGAAGAAAACTGCCCACAATATTCTTATTAACAGGCTCATGTCTGGCCCACACTGGGCCATCATGGGATTAATGTGGGCAGTCCCATAGTGTGGGCTGCTCACAGAGAGCCTGCGGTGAGACCAGAGCTGTGGGCCTCCCTTGGCAAGCCCGCACCGGGCCTGTTTAGGTTTGGTGTGGGCTGGCTCTAGCCCAGTGTGCCCGCAAAAAGCCAGCATGTGCCCCGCAAGGACATGTTTGCAGAGAAGACAAAACATAACATGAAAGCACACGGCTGATATAAGCATGAACCGCATGCTACACTGAACACCACAACACATGCGGACAGAAAAGCGTATGGCTGGAGCCAACTCGAAACCGCACACTCACACAACAAGACAGAACATGGAGCACGATTGTCCGAACCCCGACACAAAACCGAAACTGAACAAGACACGAGTGCCGGGATCGGAACACCACGCTCCAACATGAAACAAGGAAAAAGGGCACACAGAAAACAAGACATGACAGGAGTATCAGGGCTCTGTCACAAAAGACAAAACCACAAATAAACTAGACCGGAAATATTGTAACCCTCTAGTCAGAAGGCATTCTTGTAAATGCTGTTGAGATTTATTTGATTATTGCAAATCATATTTAGCCCACAAACTTCCTAACTGAATTATGCTTCTCCCTCTCCCCATGTCTGCTCTGCTCATCCCTATCTTATTTCTTTCTTTCTTGTCTTTCTTTTTTTGCTTTCTTGCTTTCCTTTTGATCTAGCTGTCTAACCTCACCTCCTCAGGTCGATGATGGATGAATTAACTAGGATGTGCTTTTATTTCAGGTCCCAGTGCAGATTGCAAAGATCAGCTCTGTCAATCATCCAGTGAAGGTTGGACTGTCTGATGCCTTTGTGGTGGTCCATAAGATTCAGCAGATCCCCAGTGAGTGAACGTGGCACATAACACCAATAAACAATCTGCATTCTGTATTCCAAGTGTGTGTTTTTTGGAGATTTGAGTTGATGACTGAATTTGGCAGGTGCTATTCAACCCATCAGAAAACTGGGAGTATGTTTGTTCTGACAGTCGATTACTTCTGGGATGATCTCAAAGCTCCATCCTCCTCCCTTCTCAAGCTGTCTGTTTGTTGTCTGGTGTGCCAAGCAGGAAAAGTCTTTGATGTCGTAGTAACAGTGAGCCCAGCAGGACCAAACCCAGCTGCGCCGGAGAAACAAATTTAGCAGATAAATATGTCTGGAGTTGGGCAGTGAGTGAGTGTGGGAGAGAACAGGAGGAGAGGAGGTGTTTGCTGTCAGGACATCATGAATGGAATCTCATGATTTTCCATGACAGCTTATTCTCTCCGAGCGTATGTGTGTCTGTGTTTGTTTGTGTCTGTCTGCTGAGAAAGGGCAGGATTTGCATCATTGTGTCTGTCTGTTACAATATGAGAACGAGAGAGACAGCTCTGAGGGGAAGGAGAGAGTTGAGAATGAGGTGGAGTGATTGAGAGTGGTAATAGCCTGTGTGGGTGTCATGGCAATTTTCCATTTCAATTAAAGGTATGAGACAAAAGTCTTTTGAATATTTATTTTCCTGCAGGAAAAGGTCTACATTCATACAGTCATTCAGGGTTGGCTGTAGATTGCAACAACGAGGAAACACCCAAACTCAACATTTATACTTTCATCAAATGCAGATGCTTTGTTCTCATCCAGTCATAATGCATATTCAACATATATGTCCATTTAAGGTGCCTAACTATGTCCTCCAGATGCATTTCTAAGAATTTAATGCAAATCATTTTCTAAGTAGCCAGGACGTCTAAGAAACTAAAATAAAATTTCTTTCTCACACACTTGTCTTGCACACATACACAAATAGATTTCCTGTAATCTCTCAGCTCATCGAAAACTCAAGCATACTGAAGCAAACTGAGTCTAAAGAACACTCTTTAGTACAGTGAAGCAAATAATACAGAAGAAAATAAAATTCCTTCCACAGTGGATCTCGCTTCTCTTTCACTAATTAGTGTCTGGAGACTCATCAGGTGACACTGTTTAAGATGCATAAGCACAGACATGCATATCTCCAGGCATTATCAGCATGCTACTAAGGGTTTTGTGACACCCCATGGGCAAGAAATGTAATTACCCACAGGAAGAGAAAAACAGCCTGCACTGAACAAGCTACAATTTCCTGTCTTAAAGTTTAGCTGCTCTTTTATGTATTAATACTCCAGCGATGTAGGTTTCAGCAAGGTCAGAGAGATACTTCCTCAGCTGCACACACACATTAACTTTATCAGAGAGATTTTCCCCTACCGTACACATTCATCCAGAGAGGTGACACACGAAAAGCCATATACACACCCGCAAACACACACACATTGGTTTCACTCTGTTAGAAAGGAGTGTTTTTATACAGAGGTGACCCCAACTCTTTACACAAACCTGTAGACATCAGTAAACTTAAATCAAAATGTGAATTTCATAATTTGTGAGCCTTTTAAATAGCAAGGAACTACATTTTTTCACTACTAAATTTGGTGAGAGATTTTCAAAACAATTTCTCTATTGCTTGATTTTAGGTAGTTTTGGTAGTAATTTTAATCAAACCTGCAAACACAAACACACACATATAGAAATCTTGCTACACTACCCATCCTCTCTTCATTCTAATTCAATTTTCCATTTCACTGCTTTTGGGCAATTCAGCTACCAGTCATGTAGATGATGTATTACTGGATGCATCTATATGTGCAGTTATATCATGCTTTTGATCCAGAGTGTGTTGATTATAGCGGGCTTAACTTTAACTCAAAAGACTATTATATACTGAATTACTTCCAGATGAAGCACATCAAAATAATGTAGGTTTATCAACCCATACATTTAAATTATGAAAAGTCCATTCTGTCTTCTAGGGTGTCGCTGGGATTCATGGCATTAGAGACTGAGTGTTAGTACTGAATAACCAATGTATAGTTCACTTAAGGCCAATTCACACTGCACTGACAGATGCTGACAAATGGCAACAGACATGTTCGTCAGGTTTTGTCTGATCAGTGTGTTACCCCATCGGCATCTGATGGCTTTGGTCTGCGCTTGAACGCCGATTGAACGTCGGCATTTGTTGAACCGACATTTGTCGGTCTTGGAATGTCTGAGAAGTAACGTTCTCTGTTGGCTGTTGACATTGGTCTGCCTCTGTCGGTGCGGTGTGAATTGGCTTTTAGCAGTGTAGTTTTTTCTTCATTCTATTTTAAATGTAACAAATTTTATTGAGTAAGAGATACCAACAAGAGGAACCTTTTTAATTGACTTAATTAGTTTAATACACACACAGGTCTTTTTTGTTTTAATGTTTAACAGTGTATTGGATAAGAGCTTCTGTTAGTGAGCATATTAAGCATTCTCTCCTGTGTCACTCGTTGGCGTTGGCATTGGAAACTACATGAAATAGTTTTTTTTTTCAATCAGATATACTGTATTCACAAATATTCAACTATTTCATTACAGTGAATAATGCATCCCAATGCTAGGAAAGAGTGTTTGATAACTTTGCATGCAATCAGTGTACTCTTAAGTTCTCACGCTGTGGTCCAATGTGGGTTTTGTCAGCTTAGACTAGATACAGATCTCTACTGAGCACATACAACTTTACTAGTCCCTTTTTTGGCAAAGATTCCCATCATTTAACATGAAATTAAACTTCTCCATCTATTTATGCAATTATAGACATGGCTAAATGAATTCATGCCTTATACAAAGATAACAGACTAGGACCATTTCACAATTGTGGATAACATCTTGTTTGAAAGAGCATGTGTCCGTGGAGCACAAGGATTTTTCGGTATGGAAGTAAGCTATTTCTTCTGATTGAACAAGACTTCAGATTCATTTGCAGCTACTGGTAAATAACTAAGAATAACAACGTGCAGTAAATAGTAAAACTATTTGCACTACAAACCAGTGTGTTCATGATTACGATAAAAATTACAATAACACAATAACAAATACCTGTTTGCCAGTGTTGTGCAGTGATGCTGTTCTGAAGCAAAGTCCTCATTGTTTTGTTTGTTTTTTATGTTTTTTTTAATCTAGTGTAAATTCCTGTTCCAGTTACAATTAATGTTGACACATTTTCCAGGTTAAATAAATAAATAAACATTACTTACACTATCAAAAAAAACAGCCAATACAGTATCTCGTGTTTTTAAGCATTTTTTTTTATTTTTTATTCCAAAATAATAGCCAACAACGGCGTAACAGATTTTAGATTTCATGTATGTTTTATTTGTGAACTGATGTTCTTTTGGATAGTCAAATTTATTTTTGGATCATCAGTCATCAAGCAGGTGTCATGATGTAAACATTGATTCAAGCAGCATAACGGACTGTTTTTGTACAACTAAAATAACTGGAAGCAGATTATCACAGAAGCCTTGCACATTCAAGTAAAAAATGCCCACACATTAAAAATAAGCTGGATTAAACAATTTAAAAGTACTGTAAATGTGTTCAAAATGGCAATTAAGAGCTAACGTACATGAGAAGACAGAACTTTACAGAAAAATGCTGTTCCTCTCTCTCTATTTGCTTGTGCTACAGAAGTTTCAACAACCCAAATGATTTACATGGTAATTGTAATGTGTGTTTGTTTGGCTCTAGATGTGCGGAGAAAGACTATCTATGAGTATCACCGAGTGGAGCTGTTAAAGACCAAAATTACTAGCAGTACAGCTGTAGAAATGATGCCACTACCCAGTAAGCCAATGGACACACACACAATATATATATACAGTGGTGTGAAAAAGTATAGAACCCCTTCTTGATTTCTTATTTTTTTGCATGTTTGTCACACTTTAATGTTTCAGATCATCAAACAAATTTAAATATTAGTAAAAGATAACAAGTGAACACAACATGCAGTTTTTAAATTAAGGTTTTTATTATTAAGGGAAAACAAAATCCAAAACTACATGGCCCTGTGTGAAAAAGTGTTTGCCCCCTAAACCTGATAACTGGTTGGGCCACCCTTAGCAGCAACAACTGCAATCAAGCGTTTGCGATAACTTGTCCTGAAGCAGCAAAACAGCCCCAGACCATCACACTACCACCACCATATTTTACTGTTGGTATGATGTTCTTTTTCTGAAATGCAGTGTTACTTTTACGCCAGACGTAATGGGACACACACCTTCCAAAAGGTGTGGCAGTAATCAGGCCTGGGTGTGGCTAGAGAAATTGAACTCAGGTGTGATAAACCACAGTTTTAACAGGGGGGCAAACACTTCTTCACACAGGGCCATGTAGTTTTGGATTTTGTTTTCCCTTAATAATAAAAACCTTCATTTAAAAACTGCATGTTGTGTTTACTTGTGTTATCTTTGACTAATATTTAAATTTGTTTGATGATCTGAAACATTAAAGTGTGACAACCATGCAAAAAAATAAGAAATCAGGAAGGGGGCCAACACTTTTTCACAC
The DNA here is from genome assembly GCF_001515605.1 of Sinocyclocheilus anshuiensis. NCBI lineage: Eukaryota > Metazoa > Chordata > Actinopteri > Cypriniformes > Cyprinidae > Sinocyclocheilus > Sinocyclocheilus anshuiensis. The sequence continues at coordinate 451,714 of NW_015549621.1, read as the reverse complement.
CACTGTATATATATACATGCACACACAAACAGTCTTGATAACAAAACTGATGTACCTTATAGCTAACAGAGGCTTATATTGTTGTACCTCTTAGAGTTTATATCACAAGTTATATGGAAATCCAGTTCATTGTTCTATTAGCCTTTTGCTCTATTCATGATTGATTCTGTGCTGATGCATTTTCTATGTCTTTTTTTCTTTTCCGCAGCATGTCTTCAATTCACAAGCTGCACTTCTTGCATAGCATCACAGATTAACTTCAACTGCAGCTGGTGTCACCGGCTCAATGGGTGAGAAAGCAAACCGCTATTCATCTGTCTCTCTTGCCCCTATTCTAATGTCATTTTACTGGAATAGAAGATGCCGTTCTCAGACCGCTTGCCTTGAGGTGGTGCAATGAACGAGGGGAGTAATTTACATTTTACAAGTCAGCAACTGTCAGCAGTTGCTGAAACACAAGCATTCTCAACACAAGATGTGTGGAGATAATTCACCATTTCTAATTCAGCAGTCACAATGTTACAAGATTGCCTTTGTATATAAAGATGGCCTAAAAATTTAAACGAATTGTAAATATCATGTGTAAACCATTAACAAAATGTCATTTGCATCTTACGTTGCATTTTTTTAAGTAATAGTGCTTCAAATGTGGCAGAGAATCTTTCATACCAAGACTGCTTTTTCCTAAGAATGTGAGAAAGAGGAAAAATAAAGTCACATTCCTGCTGATTCATGCCTGGGCCCTCACCTCTCGAACCCAGACAGCTTTTCTCTGTAGATCACATACCAAAGAACCGAGACACCCGACCTCCTTTTGCTTTATTTTCCTGGCAATCGTTCCATGTGTCTACTCGTTCAATCCCTCGCTCTCATTCTCAAGCACATACATACACACCCACACACATGCATGCACATATTCTGAGGGATTCAGGAATATAATATCCCAGTTGGTGTTTATTGTAAGATTTAGTTTATGACTGGCAGAGAGAGAAAAAGACCAGTTCGCTTGTGTTAGAGGAGTTTGTTTTTCCCTTTATCAAGTGCATATGTCCTGCACACATTTTTTGAGCTGTAGCATTTTTCAGTGCAGTTTGTTATTTTTAAATCATTACATACCCACAATAATGATGCACAAGCACATCTTTCAATGTCAGTGGGACCTTGGTTTTTCCATCAACTTTAGGAAACCTGCTTCTAAATCAGCTGGATTGTATAATTAAATCGGAATACTGAGTCTTGAATCGTCTCCTGGTAGACAAGGGAGTCATATTCAGACTTCATCAATATGCATAACCATTTTTGTTTGGCTGGAGGTTATGGAAACAATGTATAGTTAGAAATTGCTGCAGTAATTAAAGTCAGTTTTTTGGCTTGATTAAGGCTGTGTGTTTGCGTGTGAGAGAGAGTAATAGAGCAGACTAATGATATAGTAAATGCAGGTAACTCAGTTGACTTAAGCTAATATAACTGACAGTCTGGTCCTTCCAATGCAATTTATCAACAATTTACCCCTTGTCTTTGGAGAGAGCAGACGAAGTCTAATCTGATGCAGTTGACACACACAAAAACAAGCTCTAACTGAACAGAAGACCATAATACTGTAGTAAAGTGTTGCACTTAATATCTTTCATATTTCATTACTCTGAAAGAATTAAATTACTTTAACATATGAGTGTATTAGTAACAATTATGTGCATCAAAATATAGATTTGCATACTTGGAAAAGCATTCTTTCACCCTCAAGGTCAAATTATTACTGGATCAGAATAAATTTGAGCTGACTGCATTTGCAGCCATTAACATGTAAATGAGATTATGAAAGGTTGGAGAAGTGCTGACGAAGGATGTGGCCACTGCCATAGGCAACCTCAAATCTTCAGAGATATATTTCAGTTTTACTTGTCTTCCTTGTATCATTCATCAGGGCTTGGGGTAACTGGGAGAGAAAAGGAAAGCAGACATAATGACCATGGTAAAGCTATGAAAGTAAATTACTCAAAATCACATTTGTTTAATTAAATCATTTGAAATCTAGTTTGTACGTTTTGTACTTTGGCCACTTTTGGGTCACTTGTCATGTTACTTTCTCCCTAGTAGGGGTTCACTGATACATTGTTGGCCTGAAGCGGATAGTTATTTTCATGTTATGGCATTTTATCTAAATGAATTAAAAAACAGCATAGAAAGAATATTTGACCATTAGATGAATACAGTGGTAATCAAAATGTAAAAATAGGGGAAATTAACATAAAATTAAACATCTAATATAAATATCCTAATGAATTACTGTATTTAATATGATACTAATATATTGTGCATCCTTACTCCCTAGCATTAATATTTTTGGTATATTCATTTAAAAGTTGCTTTGGATAAATGTCTAGCAAAATGAATACATGTGAATGTAATACTACAAAAAATGCCGCTACCACAAAAGAGCAACAAAATTGCAAAGTAGAAATAAAATGCCTCACAAAGTCAGCAGCTGTATTCAGTAGCAAATCTTTGGCCTATAGAGGTGGGTGTGTGTGTGTGTGTGTGTGTGTGTGTGTGTGTGCGCATTCCAGTCAGTAGCCACTCACAGCTCAGCTCTGCTTCCTGTCCGTGGGTCATGAAATCTCTAATCCAAAGCTTTCAGTTAGACAGTCTGGCACACATTATAGTGCCCTTATGCCACCACTGGTCAAGGTGCTTCTTTCCCAAGAGCACATCATGTGTTTAGAGCAGTGTCTTGTGTTAGCTGATGCCGACGCCTTCACACAATATTACAAGAGCTGAGTATAAATAAAGGAACAAAAGAAAGAAAACACATTGAAAAATGCTGTTCTAAGACACGCAGATTCCATAGACTGTCAGTTTATGTTACCTTATTGCAGAAATGAAAGTATTTCTCCCATGTTTATTTAATTGTTTTGTCCATTTATATCAACTCTTGAATAAAATTTGTTTTTCAAGCACAAAAAGGAATGGGATCCTTTTTATTTTTGTTTAATGTGACAGGCTGTGACAAGAGAAATAAAAATCTCACACAAACACACACACACACACGCACACATAAAAACAACTGGTTTGTTTATTACAAGTGAAGGGACTGGGCAGCAAATGTGTGTCTTCTTTTCTGACCCCAAAATATCAGCAAGAAACACGGAGAGATTATATGACGTGAGTATGGTGAATTGTACTAAACTAAAAAGAGATAATATATCACGAAAAGACGAATGGAGAATGGGGAGTTGCTGAAGGATATGGAGTAAGGGTGACTGTATCTCAGCAGATGTCAGGAATACCAAGCAGCCGAGGCCCATTGTGCTCCATTCTGAGTACAAGAAAAAATGAAGACATGGGAGGAGGAAACGAAATACTAGCTGTACTGACTCTATTAGCCAGCATCTATTACTGCTGTAGACAGTCCTCTGTATATTTCAGCGTATTGAATTTCCTGTTCTGGACCACAGTGAACAGAGTATTCTTAATGGAAGTTTTTGGAGGACTCATAAATGAAAATTAATTTAATGATTTATTCGCTTTTTTGTTGTTTTAAACCCGTAAGACTTTTTTTTTTCTTTTTTCCGTGGAACACACTCTTACAGTGTTTCTCAGAAGATTTCATAGGATTTTTCTGCATTGGTCAGCGATCTATAAAAGATGGAGATCATGTTTGTGTGTTATATTTATTGTGTGTGTCTTTAAAATACTAATGACTGTTATCATTTTTATTGACAGATGTTCCAGTGGCTTTGATCGCCATCGGCAGGACTGGGTAGATAAGAGTTGCCCAGATGAGGTATGTATGTGGATGTGTGTGGATGTTTTTTTGCAGATGGACGAACTCATCTGCAGTTTCCAGAGAGAAAAGGATATGCTATGCTCTCTCTCTCTCCCTTTTTCTCTTTTTCTTTCTGCCTTGTACAGTAAAGGCCACTAGTAATTCGTAACATGTATGACGATCTATTTTAGGTTTTTTTAATTCATTTTTAGCTTTATTTGTTTGCACATTGTTTGGTGTCTTTGATGTTTTTCAATTGTTGGTCTACTGTATGTACAGACTGGCATCTTTGGCTGTTATTGCCTTTATTATGGAATTTGGGTAAAGGGCTTTGAATTGTGTGTGTGTTTAGCACATTATTTTTATTTGTATTAATTAACTGCACTAAATTAACGTGTTAAACTGACAGCCCTAGTTTTTAGATAATAAAATATTGCCACATTTAATGTTACAGTACCAAAATGTATGCCTGAATCCCAAACAACATATCCACCATATCTCAGATTTGTCAGATCACCTGTCTTCATCTGTCTTTCATCCGCAGACTAAGGATAACACCTGTGAAATCATCAATACTACTAATCTCAATCTGCTGACCACTGCATCAGTTGCTAAGAAGACCACAAGGAACAAAGGAACTACTGAGGGTCAATCTACCCAAGCTCCATCACACATGCCCACCAGCATACCAACAGAAGGTACTGTCATGCCTGAATGAACACATATACCACTTAGGTTGAAATATGGAACATGAAACTGATGTTACAATCCTTTAGGAAACCAACGGGTCATTGATCTAAACCATTAGTTACAAGTGACTGCTCATTGTAAGAATACAGTAGGATAATTTTAGGAGGCCACCAATGGATTCTACGTAAATCAATAGACATGGAAAAAGAAAGGCTTATTTGTGCTTTATGAGTTTGGGGAAAATCCATTTCTGGAGAAGAAAAGACATTCATAATGTAGCTGAAGGGGTTCGCTAATAAATGGGGTTCAATAGATAATTATGCTCATCATTCTCCTTTGTGGCACACAAGAATCTTTCTTAAATAAACACTGACACTTACAATAAACACACTGAAAATACACCCTCATCCATATACAACTTAACTATTGTTTAACTGAGAACTCATGTTGTGTGCTTTGCTCTGTTTTTCTTTGTGATTTGTGCAAACACATTATCAGACAGTAAACAACACAGCATAAATTATAAATCTTGCCTGTGAATTATGAATACGCATATAAATATTTCAAATCTAGAGGAGCAGTAGTTGTACCCAAATTTCAGAACAAGAATTTAAACTTCTAATTTCATTGTCTTCCTACTTGTTAGTCTAGCTCAAAAGTCAAAATAAAAAAGTTATATTATTTTCTAATTATTACTTGCTTATTATTGCAGCAGTTCTGCTGTCAGCACTTAACCAACCGTGTCCTAACAAGGTGCAAATTCCTGTAAAAGTTTTGCTGCGTGACTCTACACATTCACTGCCAGTGAGAAAATATTTGATGTATAATGCACATTTATAAGGAGGGAAGGACTTTGGACCAGTGAGGTTTGCTGACAGGTCCATATCGAATAATCAAAAAATTTATGTACATTTACTATAAAACTGCAATTCTGCTGTGCACTATAAAGTTGGTAACCTGCATTTGTAACCCTAATGGCACAGTTCAACCAAATATAATAATTCTGTCATCATTTACTCACCCTCATGTTGTTCCAAACCTGTATGATTTTCTTCTAAACACAAAAGATATTTTGATGATATTTTTGGATATTTTGAAGTATGTTGTTAACCAAACAGTTTTGGTGACCATAGACTTCCATTGTATGGACAAAAATCTTTTGTGTTCCACAGAAGAAAGTAGGCCATATAGGTTTGAAACAACACGAGGGAGAGTAAATTATGACACAATTTTTATTCTGGTGGTGAAATATCCCTTAAATGTAGTTTTGTTGGTGTAACTTTGTGTCGAAGTTGATTCAGTGAGGTTAAATAATATGCTTTACTTAATTAAAATCTATGAATTTAAATGTAAACAGCATGAAGCACATTTTATGTTAACACTTTTATCAGAGTGAATTTGATCATTACACTCATCTCGAAATAACAAAATTTCACATACTTCTCTCCATCTCTAACCCTGATGTAACATATGGCAGCAAATCAGGTGTGTGAATGAAAGCATGTAACATGCTGTAAATGATAAACTTGACATCTTGCTATAACACCACTGGCTACATTGGATACTACAGCATCATCAGATCCCTTAGCATCAGCTGTTATCGTGCTACTTCATTCACTTCAGTTTCAGTTCTCACCAGAATTGCCTGTAGCAGATGTTGACCTGTCTGTCTCAGACAGGAGCTCTTCAGCTCACTAGAAAACATATTCAAGAATCTTGGAGTGGATTGCTCATTAACAATTCATTACAAATCTGAAACTCGCTCTCCAATCACAGGCATATTTTCCAATCTCTTTGAAGTTCTCATCACACACATGTGCGACCCATTTACAGCTGTTGATGAGATGTGGGTGTGTTTTTAGAGTCTATGACATCACAGTTCACTGTATGTAATGAGAAACTGTATACATGTAAAAATTAGCTTTAATATTTACTCCCTTTTTTCTCTCCCTCCTTCTGTCTCTTTTCTCATCTATTTTTATAGATGACACCAAGATTGCGCTACATCTCAAAGACAATGGAGGTAAGGTCTTAGCATTGCTGCAGTGCATGTGGTTTCAAAGTGTGTCTGTGAACTATAAAGCAACACGTTGCATCACTCTGATCTCACTTTTCTGATAAATAATTAATTTTTCCTGCTTATGCCCAAATAAGTTCATACATGTCTGTGTGTGT
>NW_015549621.1:425774-444941 GCF_001515605.1 Sinocyclocheilus anshuiensis | reverse complement strand
TATATAAAGAGCAATAGACAATAGACACATACATATTCATACAAAATTATATTAATTAAAAGTAAAATGTATTAAACGTACAAATCTAAACCACCCTAATTCCACCCTCATGATGGAAACACAATAAAAACATTTTTGTTTTCAAAAGATGGCCATCTACCTGTATTTTTTTCTGGTGGCAAATCTTGCTGAAACTGGAAACTTTGCTGCTTCTCACATCAAATGAACCATCTGTATTGAGTTCACACCCTGTCAGAAATAATATACAAGTCTGATTTTGCGAAGCCATTTTAACACAATAGAAATATGACCTCTTTTTTTTTGAGGACAGGTCTGTTTGATCAGTTACCAGCTGTCTGTGTACATACTTCAGTCTTTCATGACATCGTGACTTCTCAGCACACCTGACATATAATATTCCCTCTATAATCTACAATAGCAAGATGCTGCACTGTCTGTTGTAAATGTATAGAATTAAAATAACATGCACCTTCATGCTAAAGCCAAAAAAATGTGTTTTGATTTTCGGAAATGTTTTCACGAGGTACCTTGGGGTCTGCGCCAATTTAATTAGTGCAGCCAACTTTTCATTTAATTAGTGCTGCCAAATTAATCAAATAACTAGTGCATTTGATCAATGATCGATTTCAACAAAATGTCGCCATTAGTTTTATTGGCGCTAAACGAAAATGTCAAAATATGATTCAATTCCACTGAAATCTAGAAAGGAATTTGAAGGCATCAGGTAAAGTGTGATGTTTGTGGAACTATTTTGTGGTTTCACAGCACACTGTCTGGTCACAGTTTTCTGTATTTTGTTTCAGTATGACAGTCATCAAGCCAGGCTGTTTTTGGCTGCCAAGCATCAGTCTCCCTCTTATTGAAAATAAATTACTTCCCATGCTTAAGTGGTCATGGGCACTTTTGGCTGTAATGATTAACAACAGAAACCCTGCCTCATGATTAGTTCTGCCCTGTAATGTCTGTCAATCATTTTGGTGCCTTTTGGCTTAAAGAACTGTATAATATACATTTTATTTGGCTTTTTTGATAGAGAAAATGGATTTTTACTTTTACAGTCATTCAATTATCATACATTTCTGGACAAAAATGAGTTAATATTTTGACAAAACATTAAAGTTATGATTCTGCATTGTAGCAGTAACATTTTACTCTGGACATATAAACATTAAAACATGATTACCTGCTCTTAAGAAATATTTTATACTTGTTATGTCTGTGTGTTGTTGTACAGTCTTTGTCATGGGCATAGAACAGTAAAAAGCAGCTTTTTTTTTTTTTTAAGTTCGATGTACACTGCCCATTACTGCAATATGCAGATAACAAATACCTATATGGTTGTTTTAATGTGTACACATATCTGAAGAGAAACACAGAAGCACTGTTGCGGAATGAAGTGGTAATATAATCGTTGCGTAAGGAGCTGCATGTGAGCTATCTGGATGCTGTAATTAAATAAAACAATGCAGTGTAAAGTTATCGGCAGAAAAGAAAATCAATGACACCCTGTCAAGATATGTGCAGAGACAGATGTTTTCATTGATCATGGAGCCACAGAGATATAAAATCAAAGATTAAGTGGAGTTGGAACACAAAAGACTATGTTGAATAATGCATTTTTTCCCCTCCATACAATGAAAGTCAATGGTGTCCAATGTTGTTGGGACAAAATGGACAATAAACTGTTGAAACATTCTTCAAAATATCTTATAAGGTTTCATGTAACCTAATGTAGTCTGGTTAATTGACTTGTATTAAATTTTTTTGACCTAAAAGCAGTTCATTTAGATGTTACTACATGAAAGTAGTGCATTTTTAGTTTATATGATTAACATTTAGATAAAGCAGATCCAGCGGACATCTGTAGATCCATAACTGACATTGTAAGAAAAAGGATGAGGTTTTCTTACTCATTTGGTGTTCTCAAAGGCTGCCACTGAGTCTGCTCAGCAGGGCCTGGATGTGGTGCAAAAAAACAAGAACTGCAGACCACAGTAAATCTTTCTCACTGGGGCCGGCTGGAAATGTCCATAATACAAAATTAAGATTTACGGCTTTGTCTCTCCTCCATCATTAATCTTTTTTTCTGCCTGTTGGACAGATGCACAAGCCACAGAAACCTTGATACCCAAAGACAGAAATAGCTAAATTATTGTGAAAACAGTGCTCTCTTCTGTTTAAAATAAGAACTACAAGATTCAAACCTGGTTTTTGAAGCAAAGATTGTTGAGGGGGAAAAAAGGAGTCTCCTCTCTAGGTTGTTACAGGCAATGCAGGTCTATGTGTACAAAGACAGACTGATTTATTCTGACAGTATAAGTGAACTGAAATGCATCAGTGTTCAGAACTATAAATACAGTATAATGTGTGTTTCAGCTGCTGCAGCAAAAAGTACAGCAGAGAACAGCACTCACCCCCTGCACATGGGGCTGATTCTTGGGATGCTCTTGCTTCTGCTCGTGATGGTGGCCATCGTCCTGGTAACCGTTTACATCTACCACCACCCGAGCTCTGCTGCGGGACTCTTCTTCATTGAGGTGAGATTATGGAGGTTTACAATAAGTCATAGAAATAGTTTACCAAATAAAGAAATCCAAAACTGTATGACTTTTTCATCTGTGGTACATTGCAAATTAAAGCAACTGTATGTAGTTTTGTGTATTACTGCAACTTTCATTATATCACTGTCAGTGGATATCTGTACACATGAATTTGTTGTTGCTTTTTCATGGAATTTCGTACCTGCTCTCCAAACTTATATACTCCCAGGAAAGTAACATTAGCCATTCACCTTATTAGAAGTCAGTTTACCATCTGAATGATGTTTTAACTGATATTTCATGGTAAAAAAAAAAAAAAGCATGCCGTTGCTTTAAATCGGTATTTCGAAAGTCATGAATTTTGGATGGTTTGAGCGAAAATGTATATGTAAAAACATTTATAACCACCTAGTAGTATGTCTTGTCTATGAAGGGGAGTGCATTTAAAATAAAATCATTTATTAATATCAATTTCATACATTTACAGAGACGCCCCAGCCGATGGCCAGCGATGAAATTTCGCCGAGGTTCTGGTCATCCAGTATATGCAGAGGTAGAGCCTGTGGGTCAAGAAAAAGAAGGCTTTATTGAATCAGAGCAGTGCTGAGATTTGACCTTTGACTTCTTAAGTCACACATAGCCCAGCAACCTTCTTGATGTCTAGCTACAAATCCACACATCTCTAATCATAAAGTTTCACCAACCCTCCAAATCACTGATGAAACTGGAAACAGTGAGGGTGTGGTGACTGAATGGAAGAGGCATCCAGAAACAAATGCTTGGATCTAGCTTTTAACACTCAAAACAAAACAATCCACATTCAGAGGAAATGTTTGGTAATCAGCTGGATGAATAACGGCCCAGCAGCTTCTGCTCGGTTCCTGGTACGACGTGGGGAACAGCTTTTGTTTGCTGATTGTACAGGATGAGGTTTTGACCTTTCACCCTCAAAATCATAATTGAACTGAATGTAGTTACATTTGATTCTCTGATTTGATGTGCCTCTCTGAGAGATTTTTTTTTTGTCTTGACAGTCTCTGAAATGCACATTCATTCAGTATATGTGTTGGAAATCTTATACAGACCTTATATATCTTCAAAAGGGTTTTGTATTTTTTTTATGTTTTTTCCTATTCCTTTATGACTTCATCTCTTTGATTTGAATGGATATTTTGGAGTATGTTGGATAACTTTAGTTGCAGATACTGTTGTCTCCTCCTCTTGTTTGGATACAATTGAAACATGTTCTGTGAACAAATGTCAATAGTATGGATTCATATTTTTTTCATCTAACCATATTTCAACCATTTTTGCACACATCCACTTAAAGGGATAGTTCACCCAAAAATGAAAATTTGATGTTTAATGTTTATCTGCTTACCCCCAGGGCATCCAAGATGTAGGTGACTTTGTTTCTTCAGTAGAACACAAACGAAGATTTTTAACTCAAACCGTTGCAGTCTGTCAGTCTTATAATGGCAGTCAATGGGCTCCACGGCTTTGAGAGTAAAAAAAACATACACAGACAAAACCAAATTAAACCCTGCAGCTCGTGACGATACATTGAGGTCTTAAGACACGAAACGATCGGTCTGTGCAAGAAACTGAACAGTATTTATATCATTTTTTACCTCTGATCCACCGCAATGTCCAACTGTCCTGAGCGCGTTCACAACGTCCGGCGTGTGACACGTGTACGTGCTCTGGCATAGTATACATAGATATATATAAGTAGATGCCTCATTAGTGACTGTTTCTATGGGCCGCGATATGTTCTAAAATGGCGGACGCGTCAATTTATCTGGATCGGTCGAATAGGGCATCTATACATATCTATGATAGTAGACGCATGTGCGGAAGCGATCTGTCGTGCGTATACGTCACTCATTATTTACACAGTGCAGAGAGATTGCGGATGTGTACAGGTCATCACAATGGAAGACAATTTTGATATATCATCAGACAACGTGGAATTTTTTGCCCAACCATATTTATTTGACGTCACGCGCTGGATGTTGTGAATGCGCTCAGGACAGTTGTGGTGGATCAGAGGTAAAAAACGATATAAATACTGTTCAGTTTCTTGCACAGACCAATCGTTTCGTGTCTTAAGACCTCAATGTATCGTCACGAGCCGCAGGGTTTCATTTGGTTTTGTTTGTGTATGTTTTTTTGACTCTCAAAGCCGTGATTCCCACTCACCTCCATTATATGACTGACAGACGGCAACGGTTTGAGTTAAAAATCTTCGTTTGTGTTCTACTGAAGAAACAAAGTCATTTACATCTTGGATGCCCTGGGAATAAGCAGATAAACATCAAATTTTCATTTTTGGGTGAACTATCCCTTTAAGGCACATATATTGCTTTTTTCCAAGTTAATTTCTTTCTCATCTTATGTTACTAATGCATATTTACAAGACAGGCGCTTGTGAGATTGCTTGTGTGTGTCTTTGTTTTGATTTTTTGTTGTTTTGTTGTAATATTATGGTACACAATGATCCCTTAAACACGCCATAGTTGAAATCAAGGTTCCATACTGATTTCAACTTGAAAGACAAGACAGGTGGTGTCTACTGACAGCTGTCAGTCCTTAGCCGGACAGAGACATTTGTTTGTGTAGTGAAATAAGAGCTGTCCTACTTCTGTCAAGGTCATTTCAGCTTGATAGACTACAAGCAGTATTTATTAACACAGCATATTACAAACTTAAATGATAAACATTCAATTTGTTCTAAATAATGTTTTCCATCGTGTTAACTAATAATGGATTTTGAGTTTGAAGGTTTTCAATATTTATCCGTATAAAATGAAATTAATTATGGCACATATTTCTTTCTCCTGAAAAGACATTTCAAATATTGTGACCAAAGAACTGTCATCTTTCTCTCTCTCTCTCTCTCTCTCACACACACACACACACACACTCTTGTAAAGCCAATCCAAATTGTAAAACATTTCCTTAATACTGTACAACCAGTTGAAATGGACAATGGTAGATATTTTTGTCTTCTGTTCAATTATTTCAGCAAACCTATGCATTGGGCACTTCCTGAGATTTTCTTTTCTTTCTTTCTTTCTTTCTTTTTAATGTTAGGTGTTTAAGCATGTATGCAAGAGAGATACATTTGTCTCCAATTTTATCCTCATAACGGTGTCTCACCAAAAATCAAGGTCTAAATGTTATTTTTATTAACTTTCACTGGAAGACCTGATTATTTTCAGCAGATGTAACCTGAATTTGTATGTATGTGCGTGACATTGAATCTATCTGAATGTGTGTGAGTGCACACTAATGTAAGGTCGAAGAGGATGTTTATTTTGTGAAATAATCTCAGTGTTTGTTGAATGAGATAAATTTTCTGTTCAGCAGTGATGCCTGGTCTCAAAATTCGGGGAAACAAACATATTAATAACCTGAATTTTTGATAATCATAATCTTCATGTTGTGCCACACATTGAGAGACAGTGAAATACACAATGCTGTAATCTGTGTACTCTTGTGTTACTACTGTCAATTTGATTACATTATACAATTTGATTAAATAATTAAGTTGTTTAAACAGACAGTTTCCTTTCATGCATCTGGTCTTCCGAATTAATGTCTCTATTCCTGTTCTCTCTTAAAGGCTATATTATGAAATAAATGAACTTTTCCACGACATTCTAATTTATTGAGACGCACCTGTATGTATGAATATTTATAGCAGTTAGGTTAGAGTAAATGTTATGGCCAAATGAATGTGTGCAGCAACTCAAGTCTCACAATATCACTATCCTTAAAGGGATAGTTCAACCAAAAATTAAAATTGTCATAATTTACAACCCTCAAGTTGTTCCAAACCTTTATGAGTTTCTTTCTTGTGTTAAACACAAAAGAAGATATTTTGAAGAATATTGGTAACCGAACGGTTGCCATTGACTTCTATAGTATGGGAAAAAATAGTCAATACCATCAAATGAGAATCCTATGAACAGTATTTATAGTTGTGTGGTAGAGTGTGTTGCACTTTATATGCAAATATATTTGGTAAAGGTTTCAGTTGCCAATACCATTGTAGAAATGCTCTATTCATAATCGGCTATGATTACTTTATTCTGCGAGTGAAAGTGTCCAATAACAGGTGAGTTACATAACGAGTAAAATGTCCGATGAGACAATCCGGTCCATATAAAATAAAACAGCTTTTATTGCTATTTCTGGCGTAGGCCTATTTATTAAGTGAGTGTGCGTGGTTTTCAGTACGACTATTGTCTTTATATGCTAAAATTTAATGAGAAAAATATTGAATGCTTAAAACAATATGTTTCTAATCTTATTGAATTAATCCTGTTTAACATATTTCTGTAAATTATAGCGACAAAGTGCACATTGAAATATATTTTTATTGCCAAGGTGTATGAGGGGGAAAAACGTACTTCTAGAAAGAACAAATTCAAATGTGCATAGTACATATAACTAGAAATAGTATTAGGAGTGTTGTTATGAAAATAATAATGAAATACAATTTATATTTTGACAATTTTGAGATGTAAATATTGTTACGTGAGTCACAGCTGTGACGCTGCAGTCACGTGTGTGTCTGTCAGCGACCTCTTGGATCTCTGTCCTCTGATTGGATGAACAGATTCAGCACAACTAGCACCAACTTAGTCAGTGTAGCTCATAAACAATTCCTCTCCTTATCGATTCTCAGTTGAATTATCATATACTCCGCAGTTCTGAGGAAATCTCGTCTAAAACTGTCTTGAGTTCTGGCTGAATGGCTGAAGCCTCCATTACAGGTAACGTTAAGAGGTTAATTATGGCTTGTCGAGTGAGGTTGGTGACGGCCTCTCATCTCAGCAATATTATCATCTCAGCAATAATATTAAAGTATTTGAGTAAATGAAACTAAATAAAACAAAGAGATGTTTTGTGTCGTCTTTATGCGATTTATTTTACCATTTAGAGAAGAATATTTTACCAGCCATCATCACTTTACGTCACGTCCATAAGGACGGAGTGGAAGTCCGGCCAGCAGGGGGTGATCATTCGCTGACTTGAATGGGTGCAAAAGTCTTATGTCGAGTTCACACTGCACGATTTTCAAAGACGTCGCCTCACTGTTGGTTTCACACTGAACGACTATCTGGGGTAGCATTCAGTTGTTGCTGTGTTCACACTGCACGATGGAACGATGACAGGAGGTTACACACTGCATGACTTCACAATAGGAAGAATCGCCGACAGCTCTGTCTGGTGCAGGGTGGTCAGGTTTTCGCTACAAAACCCGCCCAATTACTACTCAAAACTAGCCTGAAAATAGCCCAATTGCTTTCGCGTTCGGGGGTTAAATACAAATTTTTTTGGCGGGGTTCTCCTGGTACAATTCACATTTCAGGGCCTAAATATCACGTTATTGGGGTCGCTTCAGAACTTCCCGCTGCCCTGTATCTTGGTCTCTCATTGGCTGTAGGTCATCGCCGATGTGTTTTTCAGTCAGAACTCATTTCACACAGCAGGATTGTGAATCGCCGACAGCTCCAGATATTTAGCATGCCAAATATTTCACGGGCGTCGGCGACATGTCAGTGATTCCCTCAGATCGCGTCTTTGATAATTCACACTGTGTGACTGTCACTCGCGTGAACGAGCACCGATTTGCCTCCGATTTCGGGCATTTGTCGGCGATTTCGCAAAACCTGTCGGCGAGTGAAAAATTGGGCTAAAATCGTGCAGTGTGAACTCGGCATTAGTATAATAACGCGGACTTTAGACTGTGAAAAGGAGCATCCTTCAGACGAGGTATTAAACTGGCATCCTGACATTATCTCGTCATCAGTTCCCCACCTCAAATTACCAATTCGGCTTTGTTTTCTTTTGAAGCTGGTAGCACATTCTGATGACTGGTCGGCCGCTATGAAAAAAAAAAAAAACTAATTTTAGCTAGTTAGTTCTAGCTAGCTAGTTTTAGTCCGGCCAGCAGGGGGTGCTCATTCCCTGACTTGTATGGGTGCAAATGTCTTAGCATAAGGAATCGGACTTCAGACTGTAAAAAGAAGCAACCTTTTGATAAAGCGTTAGACCGGCACCTGTATAAAGGAGCGTCGTTCAGGAGAGGCATTAAACTGGCCTCCTGACATTCTGTTGTGATTAATTCCCCACCTTAATCATGAATTTGACCTCATTGTTTAAGCGGGTAGCGCATCCTGATGATCGTATTGAGCTTGTCAGGATGCGCTACCCCTCTATTAGAGCAGCTCTATTAAGGTGCCAACAGAGACGCGGGAAGTAGGGGTGCTGAGGGGGCTGCAGCACCCCCTGTGTTCACATGGTTGCAAATGCAACGCCAAGTTGGTTCATTTAAATTTATTCAGTTTTAGCATTTAATAATTTATTTGTAATGATCTCTGAAATGTAAATTGTAAGTGGGCTATAATAAACCCATGTTTATCTTTATAAACATGATTAATTTGAATTGTGATGTTTTCTATATGGGATGATTAGCCGAATCCTCATGAACACGCGACGCTGGCGCGTGGTATCAGACATGAACTATACAGAATGCGAACAAGATTAACTTTAATACAAGGAGATAATGGTGCAAAAGCAAATTTCAGATTTTTTTTAAATGCCCTTCCCAGCAAAAACTTTCCAAAATCGGCATCCACACCACCAGCACGAGCACCGACGTAAGTGAACCAGCTCCAGCACGAGCACGAAGACAAGTAAGCCTAGCGGACCCAGCCCAACCCCCGAGATTGATCAGCTACTATCGATAATTTAAAAAATGTGATATGCAGTCAAATTTTCCAGTGTGTATACCACTTAAACGAGTGTTCATATCGACACGCTTGTAGTGCTTTGTGGAGTTGTCAAATGAGGTGACCCCCCCCTTTCACCCAGCACGGACACACACAGCACCCCCAACCCGAAAACATCTTCCCGCGCCTCTGGGTGCCAACTAAGAATGCAGCTACTGCATTTAGTAGGCAGAGTCTGGTCCCTCACTAAAGCTAAGCAGGATAAGGATATAAATGAAGAGGAAACTGAAGAGGCTATAGACCAATTGAATAATGGCAAAAGTCCAGGCCTAGATGGCTTAACATCTGAGTTTTATAAGGTTTTTAAATATGTTTTAACACCTATTCTGCACAATTTATTTGCTGAAATTTTTAAGCAGAAAAATTGAGTGAAAGCATGAAGAAAGGAATAATAAAAATCATCTATAAGAATAAAGGGGATAAAGAAGATCTTAAAAATGACAGACCGTTGAGTATGCTAAATACTGACTATAGCTGATTTTGGCTAAGATCTTGGCAAATAGACTGAAAAAAGTGATTCCCAAACATTATAACAACAAATCAGGCATATGGTGTCTTAAATAGAGATATATCAGACATAGTAACAAATATTAGAGACCTAATGTGGTATATGAACGAAAAAGGTGAAAGAGGATATTTAATTAGCATAGATTTGGAAAAAGCTTTCGACAGAGTAGAGCATAAATATTTGTTTGACTTAATTGAAAAATTAATTGGGTTTGGGTGGAATTGTATAACATGGATGAAATGTTTCTATATAGCAATAAATAAAGAAAAACAGATAAAAGGAATTTTAGTGGAAAATGATGAAATGCAGCAAAAAATATTCCAATATGCAGATGACACGACTTTGTTTTTATAAGATTTAAAGAGCATTAAAAAAGCAATGTTAATATTTGAAAAATATTGTGGAGGAACAGGAGCTAAAGTCAATAAAGAAAAGATTGAATATATGAGGATAGGGAAGGTGGATACTTTAGAAAGACAATGGGAATTTAAAGAGCAGAGGAATGAAGTAAAGATTTTAGGGGTTACACTTGGGAAAGATGAAATGAAAACAAGAGACCTGATTTGGGAGGAGGTTATAGGAAAAAAAAATGGGAAAAAAAAGACTAAACTTTTGAAAACAAAGAGAATTGTTTTTAAAAGGGAAAGTATTGGTTTTAAATTCTTTATTTCTGTCTAAGATGTGGTATATTTTAAGTGTGGTTAGTCTGCCAGCATGGGCGTACAAAAGAATAAAAACTTATATTTTAAAGTTTTTATGGGATGATAAGCCTGCAAAAATAGCATATGACACAATAATTGGGGAGGTGGAAAAGGGAGGTTTGAGACTCATAGATCCAATGGTAAGAATGAAGAGTATGCGAATAAAAACGATAAAAATGTTTTTGAATAATGATGATATGGTATGGAAAAAAATTATGAGTTTCTTTATAAATAAGTGTGGGAAAATGGGGGATGATTTTTTGTGGATGAATTTTAAAGATGACATGCTTGAGAAGATACCTGAATTTTATAAAGAAGTCTTAAGAGCTAAAGATAATATGCTTGAGAAGATACCTGAATTTTATAAAGAAGTCTTAAGAGCATGGAAAGTTTTTAAAGCGAATGTTCATGTGGAGTTTAAAGGAAGAGATCAACTATTGAAACAGCCCCTTTTCTTAAACAAATTTATTACAAGCAATAGAAATATAATTTTTTTATAAGAATTGGTATTATGCAGGATTAAGGCAAGTTAAAGACATTTTATATGAGGTAAAACCAGGATTTTTACCTATACAGGCAATTATAGATACACTAGAGGAGAATGAAGATATAGAAAACAGACAGTTGATTACGGAAACAATACCTAAAATTAAAAGAAGCTGTGCCACTACAATGGATTAAAAGCATTGAAGATAAAGAAACAGGAAATGAGAAACCTGAAATATTTTTAAAAGAAATGATGAACAGATTCCTTTCAATGTCTGTGTTCTTAAAATGTTTTATGTTTGTATATGTGATCTTGTATTTGTAAGACCAAAAGCAGTTGATTTTTGGGAAAGTTTTTTTTTTGTGATCTAGATGTAACAAAGATTTGGAAAAATGTAAGATGAAAATGCAAAAGTCCCATATTGGATCATTTTGATTTCTTGTTGACTGGTTTTAATGACTGAAATTAAATTGGCAAAAATTGGAATGGCACAAGATGCAAAATGTAAATTAAGAATGGAAAAAGATGAAGGAGTGTTACATTTGTTTTTAAAATGTAAAACATTAGACAATTTTATGAAGGTGTTAAGGAAAATTGTGGGGGATTTTTTTAAGTGATCATAATGATTGGTTAGAGGAATGGGAAACACTGTTTTTATTTGGCTTTAATGGAAAAGCAAAAAAATGTTTATGCTTTAAATTTATGGTTAACAGTAGCAAGATATACGATTTGGAGACGAAGGAATATAATGAAATTGAAGAAAAAACTGATATTATGTAACTTATTTAAACAGTATTTGACTGCAGTGACAGAGGACATGTATGATTATTTTAATATGAATGGACAAATGGATGTATTTAACAAATATATTGTAGAAAATAACCCATACATTGTAAAACATCATGGTCTGGTTTTAATGTAATTTTGCCTGAAATGTTTTAACTTTTTTTGTTTTGTTTTGTTTTCTGCATATACTTCAAATGTAAGGCTGTGAATATATGAAATTTGTGTTATTTTAAGAAATAAAAAAAAAACTTCACTAAAGCTAAGCAGGCCAGAGACTGGTCAGTGCACTGGTGGGAGACCGTTTGTGAAAATATAACTTGCTGCTGGAGCTACTTTTAGTCCGGCCAGCAGGGGGTGATCATTCGCTGGCTTGAATGGGTGCAAAAGTCCTGGTATAATAACGCAGACTTTAGACTGTGAAAAGGAGCATCATTCAGATGAGTTATGCATATGAATGAATTTCACTGTGGTTGATCTTTACGTTTCACTCGTGTTTGTAAGAGGTTTTTCAGTTATGCGTATGAATGAATTTCACTAAGGCTGATCAAGATTTTCACTAGTGTAAGAGATTTTTCAGTAATGCGTATGAATGTATTTCAGTACGGCTGATCAATGTTTTTCATTTCACTAGTGTTTATAAGAGGTTTTCAGTAATGCATATGAATGAATTTCACTAAGGTTTATCAATGTTTTTCATTTCACTAGTGTTTGTAGGAGGCTTTTCAATAATTATGGCCTATACGGCCCCTCATACAAATACAATAATATTAGGTCACTTACATTTTAGGCTGAAACACAGCGCATCTCACAGCAACCAGCCGATTCATTGCTGATTGATTCCGTGTTTTGAACAAATTGGTTGAGTCAAAGTTTCATCATAAACATCTGATGAATCTGCTGTTTGAACGAATCATTTGAATGAACGACTCAATGACTCAATCATTAAACGCTCACTACTGGCACCTACTGGCGTTTTAATTTCGTTGAAAACTATCATTTCCACCATCATTTCTTGTTTGTATATTCAAAAACATTTAAAATAATCTCATAATATTATTTAATGCAGTTGTATTTTTCAGTGTAAATGATTTAATTTGATAACGTATAGATAATCACATTATTGTAATTGAATTTATAGATCAAATGTAAGAATTTGAAAAGAAAGTATTAATAAGATTTTTTTTTTAAATGCCCTTGGATAAAATATAAAGAAACGCGCAGATTTATGTCACAGCTGATAGAAAACTGATGAGAATATTGCTTCAAAATAAATCATATTTGCAAAAAAACAAAACACACACACACACACACACACATAACAAATCCCAATTTAACCCCTGGCTATATCCTTTATTTCTATAGACACTCCGTTTTCAAAATGGTGAACCTTACATTATAGCCATACTTATTTCCCACTTTTAATCTCTAGGTGGCACTGCAGTGTGACTGTGAACGAACGAAAGAACCATTCCTTGTGCTGATGCAGCTAGTTCCTACCAAAGGTTAAAACACGCCCTGCTATCAAAACCTTCATAGACATTCAAAGCAAAGTTTTATGTTGATAATTTGGCACAAGCATTTTCTTTTCTTATTCTTTTTTCCCCACTGATGATTGTGCACTCACAGCAAGCCATACATACACAGCAAGTAATACATTTAAAATGAATTATGTACATATGCAAATAAGACAAAAATTGCTATCAATGTTGTATATTCTAGCTGATCGGAGGTCAAATATAATTTTCATCTCTATATTCTGCAGATATGCAGCTATTGCCGTTGCCAGTAAGCTGTCAGATATGCAGCTGGGAGAGTCCGTAGACATTGGACAGCTCACAAAGAAAGAGCAGAGAAAGGCCAGGTATACTCACAGACTAAAGCTTGCAAGGCTGTTTGTTTTTATTAGTCATCCAGAAGAGTAGTCTGTGGGTCAGTGTTTATCTTATGTAAACGACAGTATTAGTGGTTTTAGCTGTTTCTGACAAGTTCAAAGCTGCATTGAAGGAGAGCAGGGTACAGAATTAACACACACTAACCACAAAATGCAAGTAAAAATTTATTTTGGGGATTAAACTACCAGTGGCACTTTTACCTCAGAAGGTAAACATTGTTAGAAATGTACTTCAGTTGTGGCGTAATCTTTTTATTTGGTTGTTCTCTCACAGGTTGGAGTGTGATCAAGAATGTGCTACACTGGAGAGGAACAGGTCAACATAAAGATTTTATTCACACAGTCTTTTCCTCTATCTGTGCCTGAATATATTACTAGATATGTCTGTGTGCAGGTTTTGATGTTTTCTGTTTTGCCACTAGGCGGCTGGCTGAGGCCCTGCAGATTGATCAGTCAGTGGATACCTTCAACAAGTCAACGTCTTCCAAATATAGTGACTCTCTCAAAGAAGATGCAAGGTGGTGTAAATTCTAAAATAGAATGTTTCAACAGTACATAAAGCTAGGACATGGTTGAATGAGACATTACTAAGCTCAAATTCTGTGAAAGAGCTCACAATGAAGGCACCAGCCATTTTACTAAAATACTTCTGTTGCATTCTTAAAAACAGTCTTACAGTTTGATTCACTACACTTAATAGGTTCAGTTGCTTGCCAAATGTATAAACCGTACAGGACTGTATTTTCAAAAGCATGCATGCTCTAAACATATTAATGGGGATTGCAGCCTACTTATAAAAGCAATAAATGCTTATGACTGAACATCACTAGTAACCGTGCACTAAAGAATTGCCAGTCGAGTTTGGGTTCTTGCACATTTGCTTTGACAGTTTAAAGAAAAAAATTATGTGTAGAATATACACACATAATAAATTAAATGTTTCGTCTACTACGGAGCCAAGTGAAGGCCTGAATGCTTAAACTAATGAAACCTTTTTTTTTTAATTCAGGGAAGATTTCAAGTTTGTCAGTGAAATTGAGGAGATTAAGAATTTAGTTGAACTGGCTAACAAGGTCAAATGTAGACCAATGATCAGACTATAAATAGTTGACTATCCACACTGAAAAAAATGTTTCATTCATCCAATTAAAAAATGTAGGATAATGATTCACATCTATATTTTTTAACTTGAGCCAATGAAAAATAAATAACTTCAATCCAAGCACTTCTAGTATCATTTTTCAGAGCTCTGTAATTGTATTTTTCCTCAGGGTAAACAGCCTAAGAGGAGTCACTGTTTTCCACATATGAAGCGTGAACACAGGAGAATGGTGGTCACTGCCATCAGGCCAACAGAAACTCAAATTTTAGATTGGGCCTCCAACTGTAATAGTGAATACTATTCTTTTTGTACGCATAAAAGCAAACAAGTAAACTTGAAAGGTGTCTCTCAGTTAAGCAGATGTCTTTGTGTCAGTAGCACTGGGTACTCTTCAACATGATTGTTTTACATGTCGTGTTTTCAGGGGGAAAGCAGTGTGTCCTTCTGTGCACATATTAACTTGGAAAAAAAAAGAAGAAAGAAATATATGTATTCTGAGACTAGATTTGACATAATCAGTGACATTGACATCTGATAGACAGCTAATACAAGTGTCAGGAGTAAGTCAGAGTGAAGTTGGACATCGGCATCAGGAAGGTTGTTGGTAGGAATCTCATTACCATACCTTGTTAAATAAGGTGAAAATAACTGCGTCTCAACTCCAATAAATACTTCTGAAAGCACAGCTTTCTGCAGTTCATGTGACTTAAGTGCAATATTGAAGAATGATGGGACATCAGTAGTTATCCACATTATGCTTCCCAGGCTTCAGGATTATGTAGCCTAGTTCTGTTTTCTTCTGAGCCCAACAGCAATGATATTGTGATACTCTTGTCATAATTTGTTTCTATGAGAGGAGTGACCCTGACGTCAACATTCACTAATATCAAGAAACATCTGAAGGTTCATGAACAGTTTCTTCTGAGGGTTGTAATGACATGAGTGAAGTGCTGGAAGACTATCATTGTTCAGTGAATGTTTGATGAGCCTTACTGGACATGGGCAAAATGCAAGGGAAGTACAAATTAGGCTAACCCTTACGAAAAAGAAGTTTATTGAAGTGTGCTATTAGTATACTTTTTTTAAACTAAAAATAGGAAAGTATACTTTGTCTACTTTTTATGTACTTCTCAGAAATGGGCTTTATGTACTTCTCAGAAATATACTTAAAATGACATTTAAGTATACTTGACTTATACTTAGAAAAAGTCTAAATATATTTGAGCTATACTTGTGTTCCTAGAATCCGTGTTTTCATTGTTATACTGTAGGGGGCGCTAGTACACATCTTCTGTACAGAATTTCCAAAAAACACAAGTGAAGAAGAAACCGAAACAACAGATCATAGACATAATAAACACCTAGATTCCTCATTGGCCGCTTTGAGCCGTTGCTGCGATACGTCAACGCGTCCGCCATGTTTGTGAAGGCAAGACTGCCTTAAAAATAAATGGAGGTAAACGGAGGAGCTGCGTTTTTTTCTGGATAAAAACACGATAACGCTTACATTTATCAACCGATTTCAGAGGTTTGTGATCTACATGGAGTTAAAAATAACTCTGCCTCCAGTTATTTAGTTAGGTTTGGAAAATTATTAATTTTCGTAAGAAATTGTGAAAACTCACACTTGTCTCACTTGTTGATTTCATAGATTTTTTCGGCAAGTATGATGTAAAGTTCACTTAAAGAAAACTTACGAGTATACTTGCAGTATAAAACTACCAAACTAGTAGTTTACTGAGACTATACTTCAAAGTGTACTAAAAATGCAACTACAAGTATTTAATTAGTAAACTATCAGTATACCTGTAAGTTCACTTTTAGTATAGTTGCAGTACAAACTAAACATTTTGATGTAAACTAGTTGTGTACTCAAAGTTTACTACTGTTATACTTAAAGTATACTTAAAAGTATACTTTTATATACTAGAAAGTGGGTCAATTTAGTCCCAAGGAGTATTGAAATAGTACACTTACAAGTATACTACTAGTACAGATATTTGTATACTTACTACATAAAGTATACTTAAAAAATATACTTGAACTTTACTTAAGTATACTTACTAAAATAAACTTGAAGTATACTTTTTGGTAAGGGAACGCATCCTTAAAAATTAGTTCAATCAATAAGGTTACATAAAAGGATTGCTCACTGTATGAACTTACGATACATAACGATAAATAATGACAGAACTTTAGTTTTTGGGGTGAACTATCCCTTTATAGTCCCTTTTAATAGCTGTTGTCAGCATCACATTATCGACGGCGGTCATTATGAGGAAGAAGCTCTTGGCTGCTTGTGTGTGACAACTGGTCTTTGTAATCTTGTTTACTACCGTCTCTTCTTTACTCTCATCTTCGTGTGCAGATATTTGGCGGACTTTTCACGCTCAAGTTGGGTAGTATTTTAGGCCTGTTCGACTAAGTTCCCACTGTATTCCGACGGCCCGTGTTAGTGACTGACTGGAGCGGCGCGTAATTTGATGACGCTCCCTCTAAATCCCCGAGTTTTATTCGAAGCAGCGGGGAACGCGCTTGCGCCTCAGCGCTCACCGTCTGGCTGCATCCCCTCTTCACTCCGCTCTGCCTCTCTGTCCAGTCACTCCAGCACCGAGCAACAGGGAGTGTGTGTGTGCTTGTGCTTCAAGCTATAAAGAACTTCATCTCCATCGCGCCGGACACACATCCGCCTCTTCATCTGCCATTCGCTGCTCTTTCGCTAACAACCGGCCACAGTAACCATCGGCCATGGAGAGGAAGGTAGGACAATATCATCATAAGAATGTCGTCTGCTCCACTGAGCACTTATTAACCAACAGTGTTCAATGTCTGCGGTCTGTTACCGTCCTGATGGTGTATAATCCGCCCTTCACAGTCAGATTAGTGCGCATGGGAGTTTTCTGACTGGATCTAGTTTATTTGGCAATGTAAAGAGCAGAAAGAGACTAAATGAAGCTAGACAGAAGAACACACAAACTAGTCCTGAATGCGCGCACGCACAGACACACACTGGTGCACGTGTTAATCCTGTCTTCTCCATCACTGATCTTCAGTACGGATGGAGGGTTCTTCATGATCATAATGCTGACTGGAGTGAGAGGTTCAAAGCAGCATTTAAAGGGTTAGTTCACCATTAGCCCGTAAATTACTCACCCTCAAGTCATCCTAGGTGTATATGACTTAATTCTTTCAGACAAATCCAGTCGAAGTTATATTAAAAATTGTTCAAGCTCTATCATTGCAGTCAGCGGGTGTTGCAGTGCTTCAGTCCCAAATGACGTATGAGGTCAGCGTTGCGCATGCGCTGGTGAGTCTTGTGAAAACCAACGTTTGTTAACAGGAGCAAAGGAAGCAAAGTTTCCTTGCTTTAGCAGGCTTATATCGAAATCCTCCGACATTCTTCTTTACAAATCCTTGTTTTGTACTTCTAATAAGTGACCGTTGTTTTGTTTTGATCTCTCCCGTGTTTCCGCGTGCGTCACTTCTGAGTGGAACTGCTTCTGTGTACAACTGTTGGTGCAAGCTACATTCAAGTGATTATTACGTTTTGAATATGGATATTTTTCTTACAAAAACGCATCGATTCGCTACAGGAGGCCTTTGTTCACCCCCCGGAGCCGTGTGAGACACTTTTTTTTTTTTATGGATGGGGCGCTTTTTATTTAACTTCTTTTGGACGGACGCCAGCAATACCCGCTGAGTGGCATTAAACAGCTTGAAAGATCAAAGACAATTTTTAATATAACTCCGACTGGATTCGTCTGAAATAAGAAAGTCATATACACCTAGGATGACTTGAGGGTGAGTAATTTATGGGCTAATTTTCATTTTTGGGTGAACTAACCCTTTAAGGCTCTAGTGGAGATGTTATGAGACATAGATGCTCCCCTGTACTCTGCTAAGAGCCTAATTACCTTTCAGCTTCAGTTGTTGGGTTTGGAAGTGTTAACTAGCAATATAAAGATGCCTTTCCTCAAGATTCACTCTTATAGTCAATGTGAACTCAGTTTGTTTGTCTTTGAGTGAAGGTATGTGATTTAACACTGGTATTTTTATGTAAGTAGTTTAATGCTGGAATAACTAGGCTAAAGCTGTCAGCATCATTTTGTTCTTCACCAAGCTAATATGTGTTATTTTTTTTAAGCCCCGTCCTTTTTCTCTGTAAAGGTTCCCACTAGTGTTGTCACGGTACCAAAATTTCAGTATTCGGTACCAATACCAGTGAAAATCCACGGTTCTCGGTACCAATTTCGGTACCAAAGCAAAACACAAAAACATGCTAATTGAACAACATTTTTATTAATAACGTTAAACAAAAATTAAAT
>NW_015549621.1:423991-425004 GCF_001515605.1 Sinocyclocheilus anshuiensis | reverse complement strand
CCACTGCTTTTATGAAGAGGTTGCCAGGTTTTCACAACAAAACCCGCCCAATCGCGTTTCGAGGGGGTCCCCTGTTAAAAATCGCGTTCCGAGGATAAAATACGCATGTTTTGGCGGGGTTCCCCTGGTAAAATTCGCATTCCAGGGGCTAAATATCACGTTAATGGGGTCGTTTTTCAACCCGCGGACATGAAAAACAACCCGCGGCAACAGTGTTAATGCAGCCCAATTCCGCGGGAAAACCGCGGACTTGGCAACACTGGAAGAGGATAGCTTTCGGACAGCGCATCAAGAACCGGGTTGACCGGGTACTCGGTACCACCGGTACTTAAGAAAACCTGGTACCGTAACGTTTTCATTTTTTTAGTACCGACTTGGTACCGAAATACCGGGTCTTTTGACAACACTAGTTCCCGCGGTGATCAGGATTTTTAAAATTGATTTTGAATCCTGAAGTCATGGAAATACCTTTATTGCATATAATATTTTCTAGTTATAGAAATGGCATGTTGTGAATGCAGTCTCTGAAATCATTTTCAAGTAGTCACAAACAATTGGAGAAGTCATGAAAATTGTATTTGGCGAAAAAAAAAGTGTTCAAGTGCACATTATATTGGAGTGTGTGGGGTTTATATAGTACATTGTATATATCATTTCATGCCCCTACACAGATTTGAAGTCTGAATCTGAATATTTGTAATTTCCCCACTTTCATATACTGTATGTCCTTACAGACATAGGCCGAGGTAATAACAGTGCACACTTTGCTAAGAGATCAAATCAAATATTAACACTATGCTATGAGGCAGCACATTACGATTGTCTAGAATCTGGTTGTTGCTTTTATAATAATGATCTGAAAAATGCCCAATTTCCTTATGATCATGTACATTCAGTACTGAATGTTGTTTTGATGTTACTAAGAATAGTTTAGATGTACTGTAAGAGTAAGAGCCCTATCTGAATTACGGTAAACATGACTGTCTTTAAAATAAATATTTGAAAGCACTTTT